>NW_022753229.1:41595-45468 GCF_011630105.1 Anneissia japonica
TGATGAGATTACATTGAAAATAGCCCCAGGCCTACGTTACTAAGATATTCTCTATACGTTCATGCGTGCGTTGGCCGCCGAGAAAACGTTGCGATGCGGGGAAAGCGACACACTTCAAGGTGTGCGCGACTAATAGACTGAACCTGGAAGCAAGAGAGCAATGCCTAAGCTAGGGCCTAAAAAATGAGATTTTATTACAAGACCTCAGGCCTAGACTTTACAACAAAATTTGTCTGGGTCATACATGAACTAACTCTGGTACGATTCCAATTAATTTCCAATATTTATAACTCTGTAATTCCTGTAGACCGGAAGAAAGATATCTGTGATTCGCACAAACCTCGCGATCGCGAAGCTCGCACGCGGGTCTCACTCTTCCGGCAACAAACAGATATGACCTACGTTGACCTAAATGTTGACCAATCATAATCAAGAAAAGTTTGAAAACCGCAGTACGTACCGTGTAAAAGTCTACTTTCAAATAGTGCTGAACTTTTGGTTATAAAAAACACCTTTATGTACGTCCTATTTTGGTAAACTTTTAGTATGTTGTTTTACATAAAATTAAGTTTTATTTAGATCATAAAACGTTTTGTTGCAATTTTGTCCAGTCAAATCCGTATTTCCGGTGGACTATAAAAATAGCTGGATTGCTCATCGGCCAATCCTGATACAGAAAAAAGTGAGGCCTCTGCGATGCCATGTTGGAGGGCCTAAGTGACGTACCAGTTTATAAAAGTTTCTTGAATTTGTTTAAATTATAGTTGAAAATAACGATTCTTGCAATACTTTCAATAATAAATTTAAATTTAACCAAAGATACTAGAAACACAAGATAGAGTTCTCCACAGCAAAAAAGTGTTCCACCGAAATACATGGTGGAAACACAAACAATGGGGCGCCCCGTACGACTGGATCTAAAAAACGTCTACCAAACTTTCGTTACCAAGTCGTTGCGTATTTAATTGTCAGATCTCAATAATAAAAAATTCTACACCGCGATGCGCTATTGCGACGTACGGCATTGGAGGACGTTGCTGTGCAATAAATTGCAACACATTATACAAACAAGTTCATTATTTATATCGTTTTCCGAAGGATAGATAAGTGTAAAATAGATAAGTGTAAAATATTAAACAAAAAAACCATGCCAGTGTTTTACTCACCTCCTGAGAACCAAAATTGACTTGAACGTGCACGACTATACAGTATTCTGGGACTGGTGTTGTAACCTTCCCATACTTTACAATAAGCCCCTTCTTTAACAATCAACCATCCATTGTCGTATCCGCAGCCCCCGTAGTGTTTATTTATGAAGAATCTCCTTCTGTAATGAAAAGAAGTGTGTTTAATGTATTATTTTGTCCGGAGTACAGTCAATAATATATATATATTTTTTAAGAGTATAGTATACAGTAGTTGTACTCTTTGATATTATGTATAGGCCTACCAAAGAGCAAAGGAGATGGTAACTGACCCATCAGCACAATGCTAGGAACACGCGCGTGTTTTCTATTGATCTCCATTATGGCTACGTTCAGACCGCAGACATACGCCAGGTGTATCTAACGCTGGGCGATTAACGAACGCTAGCGTAAGTATTCGCACGAAATATTCGTATTCGTAATTCGCGCATTTTATTTCGTGTTTACATTAAGGCTTATTTTGAATGGTCAAATCCTGGCCGAGTTAAAATCATTGATGCTTGACTGTCAGTGGCGTACGCTAATCTGGGGTCTGTTGCTGAATTACCGTACGCCGAGTGATTGAGCGATCGTTACGTTGCGCACAAGTTCACACCACTCGATTAACGTTATGTCTGTCGTTGTGTCTGAACATAGCCTTTAATGACTGGATTTAGTCAAAGAACTTAAATAGTAGAAGAATGAGTTGTTCCGCGTATTTGCATTAAAATTGATAAAACATCCGCCCTCCCGCGAGCGGGGTAAAATTTGACCATTAGACTAAGTGGAGAAACTACTGGAAACAAACGAACCTGAGCGGCGCCTTTATTATTGATATATAGCGCTGCCGCGCGGACGGGGCAAAATTGCTCTCCGCGTACCCACAATGCATTTCGAACGGATGCTCCTCTATTTAGGAAACTGCTCTTTCTTCTGCTATTTATTACCTTTGATTTAGTTCATTGGTAGGTTTTAGTGAAGCTACCGGTGCTATGTTGGGGAGTACAAAACGCCACGAAAATTGCAAAAAACAGGCGCGCTAAATAGTTAGAGGATGTGTGAAAAAAAAAATTATATTTATTTTATTTTTTATTAATAAGTAGAGTAAGGATCGTTATTTTTAACAATAATTTAAACAAATGCCATTAAAAAGGAAAAAAAACTTGTATAAACCAGTACGTACGTCACTTAGGCTCTTACATACACTTTTTTCTTACATACTTACATTAATTTTTCCTCTACAGTTAATGGAAAGAGCAATCCAACTTTTTAGAGATCAGTGGTTTTTTTCCCACAAGCGCACGTGCTGGCGTATGTCTTTACACTGTCATTATCTGGGACCTTGCAACAATATCCAAGGGGTGGGGAATAGTGGAAAGGTCAATATGTATGATAACTCGACAGGATTAAGCCTGTTATGGCCAGTCTCAGGAATTTTCCTGAAGAGGGGGTCTTATGGAGAAACATTATAAGGGAAAAAGTCACGGGTGGAATCGGGGAAAATACCAAGGGAATATGTCAGGGAAAATTAGCTTGTATCACCGTTACCCTTATGTTACTGCTAAATTGAATTAGCAAAGTTTTTGCGCTTTTGAGTTTATGAGTTATAAAGATTGAGTGGATTGCCAATAAAAACAATCCCATCATGGCTAGGCCTAGAGGCTAGCCCACGAAGACCAAAGACCTTTCTGTATGTCAAACTTCGATCTTAAATATTAATTCGAGTAGGCTTAATTTCTATCACAGCAGCGCATTCCAATGTTTCTCAGTGCTCACTGAGTACCTATACATATCAGCTACGTTTGTTACATGCCAACTCTATGCCAGTGTGCAAGCACAGTCATAAACAAATTGTTTTCAATCAATAGGGAGTTTTCGCTGCACGACGTTAAGCTTAACGTTAACGGATGACGTCATAATTTATTCATCTTGCGTTGGGGAGTACGTTAATTTTAGGATTTTACGTGCTCGACGGACGTTAGTTACGAGTTTGCGCATGCGTATTTCGATTTGTTTACAAAAGGGGTGGAGTTATCGCGTTGCATGTTGGGTACTAACGTTAAAGTTAAGGTTAACGTCTTGCGGCGAAAACTACCTATTATCTCCAACGCGCTTGAACTTCCGTCATGTACTTGGTTCTACGCCCTATATAATATTTGCGTCATGGAACATTTCACCTCCATGTATTACCCGTATATCTTGGAACATTTGTTTTGAATTGAATATAGGCCTTCTTCTTCTAGAGACATGGCATCGAATGCCATGGACGGATCATGGTGGTGCGTTCTGCTTCCATTTTCTCCTGTGGTTTGCGATCTCGCCTAGCTGTTTTCCATTTCTAACTCCCAACCTGTTCATCATCCAATCATCTTTAATCTTTGTCCTTAATTTTTAATATAGGCCTACAAACCAGTAACCGCAGGGGTTTATTTAAGAATTTGAGTAAAGCAGGAGAAATTTGAAAGTAACAGGAGAGTAAATTGAAATAGGTCGGGGGTATAGGGGGGCAGCCTAGGCCCCCATCGCGGTCTAGGGGCAGAGCCCTGGTCGGGGGTCAAGGGGGCGGAAGCGCCATTGCGCTCCAGGGTTTTAGAGTTTTTTAAGCCCATTTGATGACAGTTTTAAGAATCAATTACTGAGCTCTAAAAAAGTTGATATTTTTACATATTCTTCATACATAGGCCTACCT
>NW_022753229.1:45549-77028 GCF_011630105.1 Anneissia japonica
CGAGCTCAACATCGGAATTTAAGGTCAGAATATTGATTCAATAATTGAAATACATTCTTTTTTAAGTTTATACACATTTAATAAAATCCACCAAAAAAAATTGAAAATACATTTTTTATAATGATGAAGTTGTTTACTTTTCACAAATTTGAAATTTGTGGGGATTCACCATTTAGGCCTATGCCCTAGATCTGCGTTGAAGAAAACATCTAAAGGAGAGCAAAAAACAGTTCTAAAATTTACGCAGATATCGAAAAGGAATGGATACCACATTGGGAAAAAAATGTCTCATGTGATGTGAATTGAGACGATTTTGGCTTGCTCTGTCGTTTTAATCATTGTACTATCTATGACACTGAAATTGTGAGTGTAAACAGCATTCAATATACAGTAGTTGGTTTGGCTTGCTACCTCCGCCACCGAATGTAAATGAATTTGAGCCAGTGTTGTTTTTTTTTTTATATTATTTATCATTTCCGAAATTTCTATGTCATCACAAAGAGGGCTAGTAAAATAAAAATGAAATGAAAATAAAAGGTTCATAGTCATACACAAATTAATTTTAAAACGACGATCTGTTTTTTTTTCTTCTCCGCGGTAAGAAAACCCGGAAGCCTAATGTACAGTAAAAGAGTTTGGGCGATGTATATCGTCATCACCTGAGCATGTGGTGGAGGAGAAATTTCTATTATCTTATTGGCTAACATGTGATTTGGAGGCGTGGCTTCTTTGATGGACTCACCCAGACGCGACTGCCGAACTTTGAACTTTAACTTTGTTTACACCGCGAGTTCATGAAATGGAGTCTGAAAATTGGGTAGACATTTTTTAACGAACTTTCTACAGAAAGGAACATCGAAATGAGTGCATACTATTGCAAATTAACTTCGTGTAGGTAAATATGGTTCTTTACAGGCCTGTTGCGTTATTTATATTGGTGGTTTTTGTATTAATTTTTGTACAGCATTGATTGAAGTAGCCGGCGAAAACATCGTAGTAGCCGATCGAATGCGCCGGCCGCCGGCTCTTAAATAAACCCCTGAGTCCTGTAACCTACCCTCTACTCGCATCTCCAATCACAGAAAAGTAATTATAGGTAGCGCTTTTAATGTCGTCCCATGGCGAACTTTCGATGTTTTCACTTGTGAACCAGGACGTGGTTGTCGTGCCAACACCGTTGAAAATAATTGACAACAGTTCCTCATTCAATGCAGAAAATAACGTCAGTCTCACCTAGAATAGTAAAGAAATTAATACAAAATAAATGACATATTATGCTAATTTAATTATGCACGATAATAATGTTATAAAATTATTATATTACTTTATTTTAAATGTATATAAGCCTTCATAAAGCATTCAACAAGAGGGTTTAAACTTTAGAGTCCTTCCTCTGTTATGTTATTTGCCGTGCAATAAGAACTACTGCTGTTTAACTACGCATGTGCAAGAGTGTGAGAACAAGATGGTTTAATTTTTACAGAATAACAAGTATGTTATTATTAAATAATGCAATAATTTTATGCGATTTATAATTATAATGATTTAATAAGATGAGATATGGCATGAAATAACATCAATATAAAATGTATTATGATATGGCGACACCATACCCTGAAGTAGATATGAAAATTACTAAATGGATTTGCTATATTTTTTTAATTCCCGTACAACTATAATCGGTACTGGATTTGATCAGTAGGATTTTGTTTCATAATTCGAAATCTAAGCTTGACCTTTAGGTTGTGAGAAATATACGGACATTCTTGCCAATATTTCACACATACAATTTATATTCAAATTTGTGCACCTCAACCATCAAACCACAATTACACTTCTTAAAAATTACCTTAGTAATACCAAAAGCTGCCCAATTGGTAAATATAGCTTTGTTTCTGTAATGCGTATTGCTGAGGAGAAACCTGTGGGCGTGGTAATTGGACGATTCTGAACCGGAAATCCAAGCTTCGTAAATACTAGTACCACCTGTCGGTAGGCTGACCCCTTTGAATGCTCGAACCCATTCATTACCTTGTGTAAATAACATAAAGAATAGTTATGACACCAGGCTACTTATCTCGAGGTTGTGGGTTCTATTCCCACATTTTTTTCTCAAGTAGGCCTATTTGGGAACGTACTGAGTATTCAACGTCAACTTTGATTTGAAAGAAACAAAAATTAAGGAAAAAAAGTAAAAAATATTTAAGCAAGTTTGTATTAATATTCAAGTTTTTCTTTTTTTTTTTTTTGAGAAAAAACAAATCTATTCAAAATAGTATAATGAAAAATAATGTCAAACTACAAATTACTGTTTATGCAGCTTTAAAGGGACTAACCTTTAATGGATGTTAAATTATAAGAAAGTGTTATTATTATCATTATTACTATTAGTAATATCATAATGAAAAATAATGTTAAACTACGAATTACTGTTTATGCAGCTTTAAAGGGACTCACCTTTAATGGATGTTAAATTATGAGAAAGTGTTATTATTATTATCATTATTATTATTAGTATTATTACTATTACTAGTACTAATATTATTACTATTATTATTATTATTATTATTATTATTATTATTATTATTCAATGGCCTTTGTAATTACCGTTATGTCATTATTTCATGGGTTAAAAAAATGTTATTACACTAAGAAAAGAGAAATGAAATAAAAGTGGGTGTAACTCCCACAAAAGAGAGAAAAAAGGGGAGTATTCAACGTCATTATAACTCGTAGATTACAGTACATTCTTCAAGAGTATGCTAAGAAGGGGCCAACTGTACATTACAACTCGTGTAGACTACATCCTTCAATAGTATGCTAATAAGGGGCCATCTGTACATTATAACACGTATAGACTAAATCCTTCAAGAGTACCGTATGCTAAGAAGGGGCCGCTGTACATTATAACTCGTGTAGACTACATCCTTCAAGAGTATGCTACGAAGGGGCCAACTGTACATTATAACCCATCAAAATTACATCCTTCGAGAGTATGCTAAGAAGGGGCCAACTGTACGTTACAACCCGACAAACATCCTTCCTGATTATGCTAAGCAATTGCGTAACCGTTCAGCATTATAACGTTCACATAATATTACCAGGCAAAGGAGGGACAAGAATTGGGACAGAAGTTGAAAATCCAGGTCCTAATTGAAAAAAGGTACAATAGGGTGCGGACATATTTACAGTCATCAAAACGATTAAGGAAATGAGCTCTTCCCCCCCCCCCATCTTTATCCAATGGCGTAGCCCCGGGGTCTCAGTCCAAAGAGGTGATACAATATAAATTATTAGACCTCTACCTTGGCTAAAATTGCTGAGAAAAGAGTGTCAAGGTTCGTGATTGATACAATTAACCCTTTTATTAATCAACAACAATATGGAAATCAAAAAGGAGTGTCCACGACCCACTGCTTGATAGATGTTTATAACTTTTAAATGTCAAATTGTGAGAAACGAGGTTCAATATGCACTCTTGTTCTTACAGATTTTACCAAAGCTTTCGATTTGATCGATCACCGAATAGCTTTTAACTCTTTATATAACTTTGGTATCTCTCCATCTATCTTGCAGTGGGTCGTTGACTTTCTTTCAAATCGCAAACAGAGGAGCAAGTATAAAAACTGTTACTCTGATTGGGAAGTTTTAACGGGAGGTGTCCCGCAAGGGACTATCCTAGCACCAATCACTTTTCTTTGCATTATTAATTCTGCTCTTAATAATGTTCCTATTGATGGGGATGTTCATATCTGGAAATATGTTGATGACCTGACACTTGGAGAGAGTAGGTTGGTGGAGGGTCAAAGTTCCCTTCAAGCTAAACTTGACTCACTTTCTGTCTGGTCACATACCAACAAACTCAAACTGAACCCCTCCAAGGTTATGCAAGTCCATTTTGGCCGCAGTGATGTTCCAGATATGAACATCCACATATCCAATAACCGTTTAACGGTTGCTAATAACGTCAAACTACTTGGAGTAGTTCTAAGCAGTGACATAAAATGGGAAAATCATGTTGACCTAATGGTCAAAAAGGCTAATAGGAAACTATTCATGTTAAGACAATTAAAAGATGCTGGTTTCAATAATAATGAGTTGTTAATGAGTTGTTAACAGTCTACATGGGATACATACGGCCCACCCTAGAATATGCAGCTCCTCTGTGGTCTGGGGGACTTACAGTTTACCAAGAGACTTCTTTGGAAAGAATGCAAAAACGTGTATGTCGGTCCATTCTTGTAAACAATTATGTTGACTATCAGGATGCTCTCGAAAAACTTGGGCTGGAATCACTCGTACAACGTAGGATTTTATTATGCAAAAAGTTTGCTAAAAAAATTAGCAACGATAAAAGATTTAGCCACTGGTTCCCAAAATCTAAAAATATCTCATCAATGAAACTTCGTAAATATAGAAATTATGAAATGCCTTTCCTGACAACTGAACGTTTTAAAAATAGCCCCATCCCTTATGTAATGAAATTAATTGAAGGATAAATTTAATTTTGCAATTGCATATAACTTTGTGAAATTTTGAGCTGATGGTTTGGGTTCACTTTTTGTATTGTTTTTAAAATAGCCCCATCACTTATCAAATGAAATTAATTGAAAAATTCAAAATTGTTCATTTTTACCTTGTGAACTTTTGAACCGATGGTTTGGGTTTGCTTTTGTATTGTTTTAATGTGATGTTTTTGCTTTTTCTCGTTTTTGTTTTCCTTTTGTACAAAATACGCCAATTTAGAATTTTGCTACTAATGTATTTTTTTATGAAGGAGTTTTTTGAATAAAGATACCGATTATATACAATACAGTATAAATTCCCGACTTAAAGGTGTTCCACAGGTGTCTATAGTCTTCCTAAAATACATTAACTTGACCAAACAAATTTTAGTAAAAACAAAGGAATTTCTACTCTTCAAAAAGTTGACGTCAAATCAACGCACATGAGGAATCCCCGAATTGGTTGAATTAATTTTTGTAAACAAGTTTAGGGGGGATGGGGTTGACGTTCGTAGGCCCTAAATAGGTATTTAATTATAATTTAACCGTTCTTATTAAACGTAATTGAATTTGCTACACTAGTATGTATTTCAGTCATTAAATAGATTATTGAATCATTGAGAATATTTTGTATTGTTTTTACTCTACTCACGTCATTACCACAACGTAAGAGTGAGGCTGTTTATGAATTAAAGTATGGCTTCTTCAGGCTAAAGTAAACAAGGCTACGTTAACGTTAAAATGTTAAAAAGGCTACAGTACTGTTGATATTTTGAAGGTGCGCCTCCTTGGCCACTTTTGTGACAATCGTAATCGATTATTAAAATTCATGGGGCCAAACACTTAATCGCATCCGGGCCCCTTGACTCGTCGTCACGCCACTGCATTACTCCCACCCAAACTCTCCTCTGCAACCAAAGTTATTAGGCCTATCCTCTGAAAATCAAAATTCCTTTGAATTCATTAGAGGCAGATGATTCTCCAATTCATAACTTTGTCTCTCCAGCAAGGAGGAAAGTTCGAATGGTAGTAGGCCTACGCGAATGGTATACATTACACAGGAAGCTCAGAATGCGTTCCGTGGGATATAGCATTGGTGGTGATGATCACACAGAGCAAGCTGTATATAGACTGACATGATAATACAAATCGTTAATATTCAATGTTATGAAGTTTTTCTTTAATCCGAAGCCCTGATAACACTATCACGTTTTATTTTACAAAATGTGTGTGAATTGCCCAAATATTGGCATGATGATGTTATATCACATTCATATTATATCATGGGTAAAATTATAGCATACCATATCATCATACCCATATATGAGCTAAATCAGAGGTATTTGTCATACACTGTGTTTTGACAAGCTTTAGAAGTGACTCAATTACTTACCAATCCTACAGCCTAGAACTTCTACACGCATAGCAAGAAAGTTCTTCCATACTTTGACATTTATTTTTATAGAAACAGCTTGTATCACTGGGTTAAAATAATGCGTTCGTACACCATTCCTGTCCCAGTTTCCGTCAAACATCTTTAAATTAAATATAAGATATCATTATCAGTGACTGAAAGGGAATAACTTTCTTCAAAAAATGTTTATCTTTCAGAAAAAGGATTGGAAAATCCCCGAGCCGGCCACTATGGATCATAGGGCTGAAAATTATCACAAGTTTCTGATGAGAGTGTGATGCTCCACCTAGGTGGGATGCTGGTCCATCGCAGCTTACTCCCAGGAATTTGCTGATAGGGCCTATCCATTGATAGAGCTGAGCAGACTGAAGCATTGTAGATAGAATGAGTTGCTCAAGGAAACATGCGACATCCCGAGCTCGAGGTTGGGAAACCAAACCGTTTAGTGTGCATTAAAACCCCACCTCCTGGGGTGCACCCTGACATTCACCTTAAATGTGTTGTGTATTGTTATCCTCGCCTCTCCGAAGAAGAGATGATGTACTACCATCGCCTCTCCGAAAGAGAGGGATAGGGCACTGCAATATGCGTGTCTTTATTTGTGCGTGTGGGTGTGTGTGTGGGTGTATGCTGTCTCTTATACACATCTTCCAATAACCGTTTAACGGTTGCTAATAACGTCAAACTACTTGGAGTAGTTCTAAGCAGTGACATAAAATGGGAAAATCATGTTGACCTAATGGTCAAAAAGGCTAATAGGAAACTATTCATGTTAAGACAATTAAAAGATGCTGGTTTCAATAATAATGAGTTGTTAATGAGTTGTTAACAGTCTACATGGGATACATACGGCCCACCCTAGAATATGCAGCTCCTCTGTGGTCTGGGGGACTTACAGTTTACCAAGAGACTTCTTTGGAAAGAATGCAAAAACGTGTATGTCGGTCCATTCTTGTAAACAATTATGTTGACTATCAGGATGCTCTCGAAAAACTTGGGCTGGAATCACTCGTACAACGTAGGATTTTATTATGCTGTAGATAGAATGAGTTGCTCAAGGACATATGCGACATCCCGAGCTTGAGGTTGGGAAACCAAACCGTTTAGTGTGCATTAAAACCCCACCTCCTGGGGTGCACCCTGACATTCACCTTAAATGTGTTATGTATTGTTCGCCTCTCCGAAGAAGAGATGATGTACTACCCTCGCCTCTCCGAAAGAGAGGGATAGGGCACTGCAATATGCGTGTCTTTATTTGTGCGTGTGGGTGTGTGTGTGGGTGTATGTGTGTGTGTCGGGTGTGTGTGTGTGTGTGGGTGGGGAGGTGTGTGTGGGGGTGGGTTGGTGTGTGTGCGTGTGTGTGTGTGTGTGTGTGTGTGTGTGTGTTTGTCCTCCTGGGAGCATAACCCACAAACTATTGGACTGATTTACTTAAGATTTGTACACATTGACAATGTTACATGTATCTCAATACTCTTCAAATTGGTGCTGATCGGAAGTAAGAAGCAGACTTTAGAATGTTATTTCTATATTTTCCAGTCGCAAAAGCCGACAGAGCCAACAAGTGAATCGTTTGGCTTTGTTTGGTTAGGCCGAGCGGACTCGAGCGGATCGACAGCGGATTAGAGTAGGGGTGAGTCAAATTGTGGCCGGCAGACTGGAAGCGGTCCGGTGGGCGTGCAAACTCGCCCGATTGATGGGCTTGCCATGCGAGGCCTATTATGAAGCGGTTAGGGCGGAATGCAATTAAATGCCACTACTTTGTTAGTATAGATATATATAATCTCAGAATATATATTTTAGTTTTGTACATCACTTGGGTTCTTGTATATGGCGTCGGTGGCTTTGCTGTACAGTGAATGGCGAATGAGCAATCCGGCCATTATAATAGAGATCAATGGTCTTGCTACACAATATGAAAAAAGAGACCAAGTCTAAAATCGAAAGGTCCACTGATTAATTAGTGATAAGATAGATAGTATTATACATACTCCAAGTATCAAAATGCACGATGAGGACATAGTTAATGTCGAAATATTGAATCCCGACACGATGACGTGCATTTCGATACTTGGAATATGTATTATACTATCTTAGACCAAGTCTAGTTACCTTTGCACGTCCGTAGCCATCTGTGATTACAGTGTCACCGAGCTCGTTCACTTTGCTATAGCTAATAGTGTAGAGCTTGGCCCAGTGGTCGTGTCCCGGTCTTCCCTGTGTCTGAATTCCTGTGATGTTGTGTTCTATCAGCATATCTATTTTAATCCAAGCTTGTGTATCGCTAGCAGATTCAAAAAGCCAACAACAGTTGCAACTGCCGGCGCTGGAGTGTTTTGAATTCAGTCGACCACATTTAGCTCCATATTTGTTAGCATTCTTAGAACTTGCACTTAACTGACTGTCAAAAATCTTGCCACTTTCCATTCCCAAAGGTGCAACGCATTCTGTGCAAAAGATATAATTACTTAAGTGAACGAATCCTGTAGTAAGGCTTGGGTGCCGCAACCCATAGAATTCTTTACGGGTGCAGTACGAAGCCTTCCTCGATTCCTCATGTCTCGGTTGTCAAAAGAAATCCCGGGTAGCAACAATTCATAACCAGATCACTTCGTAACGACCAATTAGACCAATTCGGCAATGTTTGTTTTACGTGACGTACGTTGGGTATAACCATGGAAAGTATCACAATTCAATCAGTGTAAAGTATGGGAAAAGGTAAGGTAATGTTATGGTTGCGAAAATAACCACCCACTGTTAAAGTGAGAAATAAATGGCAAGAAAAGGCAATACGATTGTTTAAAATAGTGTTTATTTACTTATTCTAGCGTATTCTATGCTTTGAAATTGACGTGAACCTTCGTAAACATTAACTAGCCTACATATCGTAGCGTAGTTCGCGGGTCGAAGACTCTTGTGCATATCAATGAATAGATATGTAGGACCTATGCCTAAATTTTTTTTCTAAAAATCTCAATGTTTGGGACCAGTATCATTTGGAGCATTAGCAAACCATTAAGGCAAAATTCTGGCGTCCCAACCAATCATCTTCATGTGCTGTAGTAAAGGCCTATAGCTACCGACGTAATTTCTTTGAAATATGACAAATCTCTATTTTCCTTGGAAGACCAGTCACACCAACGTGAATTTCGGGACATCAACAATCGACTTAGAGTAAGTTAAATCACGTTCAAAAGAACAAATACATTTATTATGATGCATTTGAAATAAGGGAAAGCCGCCATAGCAATCTCCATGTAAACACCACTGTGCCAGTCCATTGTTTACATCCAACGCCCAAGTTTGGTCACGACCATCACCGAACTGGTCTGTTTTATGTACAATTGCAACTCAGCATTTTTAGTTGTCTATCGATATACTGAAGGCTCTAATATTGTAATATTACTGCTGACCTTAAATAATGAAGGTAAAAAAGGTGTAATGAAAATCCTGAATTCGATAGTTTTGGCCCTTAATTTAATATGGGTTGTAATGGACCTTTCCGGATTGTCAATCAAATTTAACAACTGACCAATCAGAACAGAGCCAGGAAAACGCGCGCACCCAACGAACACACGCTTTGTCCCATAAACGCACGTGTTTGCGTATGTTTTTACACTGTCGTTTTATGGGACTTCAGCAACAATATGCAAGGAGTAAGGCCTAGCGGAAATGTCCATTGTAATAACTTTTGGGCCAAACTGTAAGTTCACTTCGGAACTGACTACTATACCTTATTTTTAGTCATGACAAACTTAGTTAATAGACCTTTCCAGAGGTAGTGTCAATCAAACTTAACAATTGACTAATCAGAACAGCGCTAGGAATACGCGTGCGTATCAACACACGTCTTGTCCCACAAACCACATGTTCGCGTATGTTTTAACACTTGTGTCGTCTTGTAGGACATTAGCAACAATAACCAAGGGGCGGGGCTTAGCGGAAAGGTCTATTAATACTGAACACACAAACGTTTTGACCAAAGATCATCATCTTATAAGAAAACGACGATCGAATCTGTCGTGGTATCCCCAATAAGCAGCCATTATTGTATGTGTGTTTTTATGTATTTCTTATCACCTTTCGTTGCAGTAGAGTATGTCGCAGGCCGGTCACCATATTATTACCATACCTACCTACCTCTCTCCGACTGTCAGAATTCCTAATCAACTTACGAACTTCTGCGTATAAAAATCATAAATATGGTCATGGTAGAATGTGTATTCAAACTCACCATCGGATGGGCATACATGAGCTAGGTATCCAGTTGATGAACACATGCACAAATGCTGCCCCACGGCATCAGGAACATCGACACAAATGTTGCCGGGACCGCAGTCCACAAATGCACAGTTACCGGCCACATTCTGAAAATACGTAAATAAAGGTAAGGTAAGGTGGGAGAATAACCTATTGTGCTAAACTGCGTATAAATGGGCGTGGTCTTTGACTTCCTAGCAGCCGTAAAGAGGCGCTTTATGTAGCTACGTGTTCACTACGACAGGGGCTGAAATGAACCATAACCCCGGGGTAACCCCCTACACTTCCAAAAGATGTAATGGGTACTTCAAAGTGCAGACGAGCCAGGTGTTTACACTGGACCTCCATTTTAAGTCCTTATCCGGGAAGACATGGTGCTACCATGGAGGAAATTTCTCCATGGTTTTAGCATGGAGAAAATAGGCCTATATTAAGGAGTACCATCGAGCGAAGATTCTACCAACTGAACCATGTGCGAGGAGCGGCTGGAACCAGCGCCGATGTTAGGGCTGTGGCTAGCGGCGCCCCTGCCTTACCACTCGGTCACTCGACTCGCCAATAAACATAAAAGAGAAGATACAGTTTGGAATATTATAAATTGTCATTCATTAATTTTATCTTCATTGGATTTTTCAAATAATGTACGAATATACTAAATACCGTCAGTTTACGACTTGTTTCTATGTATCTTTCCCCAGCTTCTGCAACAAAGTTCCCAGAATCCTCCTCTACGGTAGCGTCATTCAGTTCGCACGTCATGCGATCTTCGTTGTAGTTGACTGAATGGCATTCTTCGGTGTTGAGACATTCTGTGACACATGTCGTCGGACTTCTGCTCGTCATACTTTTGATGTTATGGTTTTGAAGTTTATAATCCTTCGAAAAGTTTGTGGACTGATGCACGTACGTTAGCTCTATCAAGATAGAAACAATATCATTACCAGAAACGTTTATGCCATAACCAAATACTAAATCGTAGGCTTTCCTCAATAAGTGTACATGTATAATAATCAAATTGGGCTCAATTAATCTGCGGCAGCCGAAATGCAGCGCTACACCTGGTGTAGCACTGCACTTCGGCTGCCGCAGCCGGCACTGGTAGACAATTCCCTGTATTAAGCGAAGCACTTACTGCACTCGACGGTCATCGGCCGACGCTATTCTATGAAGAACGCAACGCGACGACGTGCGCGCAACTGATCGTTTTTAATGACGTTCCGTTCAGACGACCACCAACAATCAGCAATAATAATTTATTGGCTCTCTCTTTCAAAGCAGAGGAACACTCTCACGCAGGAGAGGTTCGACCATACAAGAGAATAAAAGTTACAAGTAAAGATAAATTCATAAAAAAAGAGACAGTAGTAATGAAAAATCCAAATCCAATTAAAATAATATAATATTCTAAAGTTTAAAATCTTAACTAAAAGGGGAAAAAAATAATAAAATAAAAAAAATAAATAAAATAAAAAAAAATAAAAAAAAATAAAAAAATAAAAATATGTAATAATAAAATAAAGTAAATAAAAATAGATAAATAAATAAAAACAAGCACATAATATAATAAATGCAAAGCATACATATCAAAAACACAACAGTAGTATAGTCAATGTCTATTCATAAAATCATTAAAGAGAGAAAAAAAAATGGAAAAAAACACCTATAAGCTATTAACATTATTAGCAGGGTCATTTAAAACACGTGTTCGTTTTTCCCATGCATCTTTTAGATATTCTTTAATACAAGTATCAAAAATTAAGCCAAGAGTCGAATTTGTTGAGAAAAGATCATCAAGCAAATAATGAATTTTTAGATGTGGTGAACCATTGGAGAAATTTCTGTCTCTTATACACATCTAGATGTGTATAAGAGACAGGTACAGTATTAACCACAAAAAACTAAATTGTGGGCATTCTAATAGAAAGTGCTCTATATTTTCAACAGAGTTACAGTTACATAATTTGCAAAAACCTGTGCACTCATCATACCATGTACTTTTCCTACCTTCTAAAGCTAAACAATTAGACCTTGCTTTAAACTTAAGGCTGATTACTTTGAAGTCAGTTTTATCATATAGATATGTTTCAAAAAAAGGAGCTCTGTCCACACTATCAAATTTTATTTGACAAAAACATGAGGCATTCCTGAATATTTTCATGATCACATCACACCATGACCATATATAGGTACTTCATGATTGTATACTGGCATGCAACAGTTGTTTTGTCAAAGAAAATGTGATAATCTGGACAGAGATTCGTCTATTCCTAATGAATTGTGCACTAAATTGTCCATGGTTCATGGCACAGTGGTTACCACTAGCTTCATCCAACTGACGCTATGCAGACAAGCTAGAGAAATCCAAGTCAAAAATCGAAGTCAATTTCTCTCTGAGTCAATAAGCCAATCGACATAAACCTGTGTTGTGTGTATGCTTGTTTATGTCGACTGACTTTGACAAAGGTATGCACAGTTCAGAAAGTCAACAAACTAAACAATTGGCCAATCAGAACACAGCAAAGAATACCCGCTTTTTCTACAATCACACGCAATGTCCCACACAAACGCACGTGTTCGTAAACGTTGTAGTTTTGTGGGAACTTGTGGGGAAAGTCCATTATAGTTCCGGGTATATCGACACTCCCAGACCTAGATCATAAACTTTAGCTTCGAAAAAAAATAGTTTGCGAGAGATGCAGTTTCATAGTCTCACCTTTATTATCTAAAATAGCATCAAATGCAAACCGTCGGAAATAATGGTCTGTAAACTGGACCTGAGTTCCAACCTCCACATTAGTTGGTTTGTTAGTAAACTTATAAACCGTTGTAACATCAGAAAAAGTTTCAAATACATACAGTGCAGCATCTGTGTACGTTAGACCGATTTTATCCCCTGGTATAACGTCTATTTGCTGAGAATATGTAAGCTTGAATTTTTTAACTACATCGCGCTCTGCAGGTGAAGGAATCATTGTTTTACCAACGACTTCATAAATGTTATTATCTGCGTTCACCGATCTGTAAACTAGAGCAATGATGTCTCCGGGTCCACCTGCAATAAACTGCCATCCAGTGATCGTACCAGGACACTTAATCTTGTTCCAATCATCCATCCAAATTCTCGATGCATGTGCAACACCAGTCTTTACCTTCATTAATGGCCAATTAATAATGTGACATGGTATATACGAATCTAAAATGTAAATAAAAGATAATATTTTATTATATTATAGAGTATTATATAATATTGCATCACACATCATAATTATTCAATAGCATAATATTCTTAATAATAGCATACTGTCTACCACATAGCTGAGAACAAAATACAACTCATGTTAAAGATCAGCAAGTTCGTTATGCGGAACGGTATTTGATTTTACAGAGTTTTTTTTTATTTTACAGAGTTTTTTGACAGTCAGTCTGCAAGGTCTGTCCTATTAATTACCTACGCCAAGAGGGTTATGTTCGAAAGCCCATTAGTGCCAATAAAGTATATGTTCAGTAATCCGTAATAATTAGTTAATTCGTAATTAGGGATTACTAATTCGTAATAACGAATTAGTAATCCGTAATTACGAATTAACTAATTCGTTATTACGGATTACTAATTCGTAATAACGAATTAGTTGATTCGTAATTACGAATTACTAATTCGTAATTACGGATTACTGAACATATACTAATGGGCTTTCGTAGTTATGTATTCACTGCTGTCTGTCTGTGGCTGTCTAACGTGCTGTCTGTTTATCTGTTAGCAACATTACGCAAAAACTAACGATGATCATAATAAGCAATTAGAATAGTTGCGTATAATACACTAGTGGTAATTTATTATACAAAGGTTAGATTAATAGATTTAGAAGAAAGACACCATTAAATTTTCGGGTGAAGAGGTCAAAAAACAAATTCATGGTGACGGAAATTCAATTTCCTCGTATTCAGGCGGCACTCAAGAAGGTAATGTACCTGAATACGACAGGTGATTCTATTATTTTTGTAGGGTATGCTGCAGTTTCGCCCATCATACACGGCCTGATTATTGTTGGTATTCAGACACAGGGCGGTATTATTCTCACTATGGAGTGACTGCTCAAGTTTAAATAGATATTTTCAACATTATTAATATTGATAAGGTTACAGCACAGACAACAGTCGTTCCTTGATATTATGTTATGTAACATCGTATCCATACCTACATAGCTATTTTACAAAAAGTATATCTGGCATAGTTAGCTGGGTCTGGGCTTTAGGTTTTATCTAGCATTAGTAACTGATTCGGTTCAGCTCAGTAGCGTAACTGGCTAAAGCCAAGCCAGTGTCCCAGACCTCAAGGAGCATTAACGTTTGCTAGGACATTGGGCCTTAAATCTGCCGAATAGTAGAACAGTTAAGGTCACGGAAATTCCATATTATTTTTATACTGGAGTTTAAAAAAAATAATGAATTGCCCATGATACTCGGCCTGCGTACTGTTCGGCATTCAGCCATAGGGAGAAAAGTAATGGAATCGCCCATCATACACGGCCTGCGTGTTGTTGTTCGGTATTTAGGCAAAGGGCTTAGGTATGCACTCTGAATGACTGCTTTAGTTATTATTATTATTATTATTATTATTATTATTATTATCATTACCAAAGATACTAGAAACACGAGATAGAGCAATCGTAAAGCAAAAATGAGGCGGAAATACGTCACATATTTTACTCAAATCCAAACGTAAGCGGCGCCCTTCTATTTTAAATTTACGCAAGTGGATCCAGACCGCATACACAAGCACCCTACATATACAGGGCGCCCTTCTGTTGCTAAGTAAATCCAGACGTACGCGGAGCCGTTCTCTTTCCGCTAATGATGGAAACTTTATCACTGGGTTTTCTGGGATTGTATCCTAATATAAATAATGTGCCAGATGTATAATGTTTTTGCTGGGCATGCAAAGCTTCAAGAATTTAATTAATTGTTCTCTTAAGCCGGGCACTCACTGCGCCGAACGGTCGTTCGCTGACACGATACTATGGAACACGCATTGTTTTAATGACGATACGTTCATACTGCAACCGCAAATCAGCAGATGGCGTCGCGTTTGTCTAGCACTCACATGAAGCGGAGTTGGGCTGTCGTATGACGTAGTGAATGCCCAGCTTTACCTTTCAAAACGGCTTGAAAAGAATAGCTTCGGTATCTTGGTTGAGAGTCAATAGTGTGAATGGTTCTTTTTAACAATTCATGTTTAGAAATCGAATTGGTGAATAGGAATGAAGAAGACGCAGGGTCACCAACATTATATGGCAATGAAGCCTTATAAAACTTGAATCCTATGACGTCACCCTTTAGTACTGGTATCCAATCAAAGTCTTGTAGTTTATGGTCGCGAATCTGATTCAATTTCGTTTGCGCTGGTATAATTGTTCGTCCAACAACAACATATTTTCCGTCACTAACGACGTGCGGACGAAAGACCAGCGCTATCAACTCCTCCGACTGGACTGGAAAGAATCGCCAACCTGTCACAAATCCATCGCAGGTTATGGTATTTCCAATATTCAATAATGTTACCCCGGTGCCATCTAAACTCGGTCTTGAAATTAGCATTCCACCGACGACAGTTGGACAAGTCCCTTGTACTAGATGAAAAAAAAAACAAATCAAAATGTTAATTGTATGAAGAAGAAATTAGCTTTTTCATGAGCCGGCATTAGAATCGCTGACTGTTCTCTCACAGCCAAATTCTCGGTTGTTTCCATTTTTTTTGTTTCCATTTGTTTCAATGTTTCCAAACATTTTTTTTTAGACAAGGAGGTACCAACTCAGTTCTCAGGAAAAAATATCACAGAAACCCGACAAAAAAGCAATCAGAAAAAAATACATTGGTGGCATCTTCATACCGGTTACTTTAATTTCGCATTAAAAAATATTCATAACTACTCCTGCACAGACCATAAAGCAAGTTGATAACAGATGATCCACTTTTGGACACACGATGGAGAAAAAAATCTGGATACGGGAGTGAAGAACATTATCTAGTGAAAACAACTAACGTAAATATTTAAAACGGAAAGCCTCTGAAAGCAAAGAAAGAAAGAGAAGTTTGAGACCAAAAACAACCAGATGAGAAAGGGGGTTTATAATTGAGCAAAAAATAGACTTTTTAGTCCTAAAAAGTCAAAATAAAGATAATGTTGGATACAGAAGTTCAAGACAAGCATAAACATAGTGTTGGAAATAAATAAACAGAGAATTACTAATGAAGCATAGAATATGTTTACAAAGCAGAAAAACTAAATCCATAAATAGTCGTGGGCATAAATACGAGAGGGGGAACCTTCAATTTTGAAGAACTTTAAGTCATTAAAAGCTCATTCCGGTCATCTAGGAATCAAAATTTTCCCAGGGAGAACCCAGGACTCCAATTTCTCTTTGAGAATACGTTATGCAATTACTCGTTTAAAAAAAATGTATTTTACACACATTACAGGCCTATTTACTGTAATAAGAATGAGAAGGTTTACCTGACCGTTTTGAAGAGGGGGAAACCTTGAATTTTGAATAACTTAAAAGTCATTAAAGACACCTCAAAAGTCGGGAAAGCTCATATCCCGCCATCTAGGAATAATCATTTCCCAGGGGCAGGACCCCAGACCCTCCCCCTTTTCTTTTAGGTAGTAGCAGCAGCGGTAGTAGCAGCAGCAGTAGCAAAAAAACATCCATACAATGATTTTGAGCAAAAACGTCTGAGAGACAAAAAGATAAAAGAGGGGTCCAAATACAGAAGAAGACAGGGAAGTGATGTTACTCGTGGTTGCCGTAGTGGCAGCGGCAGCGGTTGAAACAGCAGCGACATGGCAGCAATAACAAAATGCAGAAGCGCAAACACCCATAACATCAGCATTAGTAGTAGCAGTTGAAGTGGTAGACCTAGTAATAATAATATGCCAACATCTCAAAACTATCCTACTTATGGTTACATAAATAATCTTTCAGCCTATTAATATGACATCAGAACTTCAACCAATAGGACCTTAAAAATGATAGAAACCCAAGAAACAATTAAATATTATTTCCTAAGCGTTGATAAGTAAACATATGCAAACATAAACATGCAATTACCCTTTGAATCCATGCTCAAGAAAAACAGTAAGCCGATCCGTAATAAATTATACATGTACATCGTGTTACGTTGGAGTATGAAAATGGCACTGTGATATTAGCCGATTTCAATATAAATGTTATAGTGAGGTACACAACCTGATAAAAATATTTCATCACTATATACATCGTTATATGGAGGTTTTATTGGTATGTTAGTACCTTCTTTAGTTCTTGTTTGTATTGTTCATTAGGCTAAATTGGATGACAAATTGAAGTAGACATTGTCATGATCATGACGAGTGTTTTAATTAACCAACAAGACACGTTTCGTATTTTTATAAGCCATTTTATGTTATTGATTCAGCTGTTATATAGCTACTATTTTGGAAGATTCCTCATCAAAAATACGATGAACAACACGAATTCGTGTCTGCATTTCTAACAAAATATCCAAATCAATTAGCATAATATATAAATTAAAATTGTTCTTACCCTTTAATATTTTAACTTCACTTTACAACACTCTCTTGTGTTTTTATACTTTCAATATTGTAATATTATTTCGGCATCTGATTTTTGTTGAAATCTTGACAACCTGCTGAAACTACAAAAAACGCGCTGTAAGCGTCATAACTATTTCACACTATCTAGCACCATATGAGCCTCTTTTAAAAAAGCTTCAACTACTTAAAATATATGATTTGCATAAAGTTAAAATCGCAAATTTCATGTATACGTTGTTTAAAAATAAACTTCCAAAAACCATAAACCAGATGTTCAATAGCAACAGTTATACTACTCAACATAATTTAAGAAATTATTAGAAAGTAGGCTGTATATTCCATTTGTAAGACCATATAAAAGTCAGTTGTTTGACGATTGCAAGACCACGGTTGTGGAACAACCTAACAATAGACCCTATCAATACTAGAAATTATACCATTTAAGTCTGTACCTTAACTAAATTCAGTTGATTTTCTTCACTTTGTTTACGAAATTTATGATTATTATTATTTTTAGACAATTTATTATTTTATTTTTTTATACGCTCATGTTTTTTCTTTTATTATTTTTCTTATATTAAGGGATGTATTCGAGACAAGGTCTTCCTTCTAGATAAAGATCCTTATAAAAGTTCTCTATTACACAATTATGTTATATTTTATTTTATATTATTGTATTTTTTCAATGCTAATGTATATTAAGCTGTTGTGTACTGAGCTGAGCTGAATATACAAGAAAATCGATATTTGGACGTAAGTATTGACTTGATAGAAATTCATATGGTGTTCTTACTTTATCATTCGTGTCAGCATGAATATCGGCGATGCAAGTCAGTTCGTTTTGCTGTTGGTTTTTAGCTGGACTCTTAAAGGTTACAATAGTTTTATATATTTTACTTTTAGTATGTTGATTTTCCGTCAAATTAGTTAGCCAAATAGCCTACAATAATTATGACGGTTACAGTCCTTCTCAAAAGGAGACAGCTTATTCTAGCCACGTTATTCGTCCGTCAGTGAATTAACTAAGTGGCATCCAGACTAAAACAACTGCTGCATGCCAATATAAAGTCATGATGTGCCTATACATGGTCATGATGTGATGTCATCATGACCATAGTTAGGCATGTCATACTTTTGTCAAATAAAATTTGATGATCTGGACACAGCTTAAGAAAAGTTATATTTAGGAGGCCTACTTTAAAGAATAAACAATAAAATATTCCATACTTTGCCATCAGTTTATTTAATTGTTTTTTAAGGAATCTTAACTTGTAACTCGTGTTTCGCAAGATCTGTTTAATCCGCGTTTAAAGACGCGCACACATATCACCAGTGGCGTACTGGTATCTGGGAGTATACCAACTGTAAAAGAACAGGACAGAGTGGTGTAGTGTTTATTTTGGTGCGATTTTGTTTTCCATTTTTAATTAATTGAGAAACCCCCTGTTGTTTATTCAATTTTTATTTATATGAATGTGTTGTGCAAAAGCTGTTTATTTATCTGAGTACTTGTTTATGTATAAATTGTTTCTTAATTAATCGATTCCTAATATTAGTGTGTGTTTTTATTTTATTTTATTTTTTGTTGACATTTTGTTTATTTGCAATTCTCTCGTTGTTAAGTTTTATTTGTATGGATTTTTCTTCTTGCTGCCAACGTATTCTTATATTTGGCACAAGAACGTTATCGATGCTATTCTTAATGCCGAAACAAAATCAATGTCTGGAACACAATATTATTGATTTGAAGAACAATAATTCTACGACGACTAATAATAATACTACTACTAACTACTACTAATACTATTAGTAATAGTAATACTACTAATAATACTACTACTAATAAATAATAATAATAATAATAATATATAATAATAATAATAATAATGATAATAATAATAATAAATACTACTACTCATAAATAATAATAAATAGTAATAGTAATAAATAATAGTAGGGCCTAATAATAATTATAATAATAACAATAATAAATAATAATAATAATAATAATAATAATAATACTTATACTAATTGTAATACTAATAATACTACTAATACTACTACTAATACTACTACTAACGTTACTACTAATAATACTACTACTACTGCTAATAGCATACGACTCCATAGAGTACCACTCAGTCGTGTCGTCACGACTCCAGGTGGCGCTCTCTGTTGTCAAAAATGGCGCCCGGTTGAACGCCTTTTGCAACGATAGCAACGGAGTAGTATCACGCGGTATTGTGACGTAACACTGTGGTACTCTATACTGCTATTACTAATACTAATATTATTACTGCTAATACTACTGCTAATATGTTTTTTTAATGTGTTTTATATATTTTATCTTCTCCTTGTTTCCGACGAATAAATAAAATAAAAACACATTTATTACTGGTGTCGATCTTATCTAACAAACAGACGTCAACATGTATGTTTTCTCACAGCCAACAGTTGGAAAAACTGGTAATTTAACTATTGGGGAAACCCAAATTGGCTCTGCTGTTACTATGGATGCTAATATGACAATGAGTAGACATTTCAAATATCACTTCAACATCTTCATTTTATTTACGCAACATTGGAAGCATTAGGAAATACATTGACAATGCAGCTGCTGAACAACTTGTTCACTCATTTGTTACCTCACGCCTTGATATGGGTAACTCACTCTTGTATGGACTTCCACAAAAACAAATCCAACGGCTTCAACAAATACTTTGAAATCATGACAATGGCTTCCGGTACAACACCGCATTGTTTTAAAAATATTATTAATTGTTTTTAAATGTATAAATGGTTTGGTTTCCGACTATGTTGCTGGCATGATTTGGCCTTATATAAACACGATACCACTTTTCTCTGTCGACGCAGCGTTGCTCCTTTTGCAGTGCACGATAGTGGAGCCCTGGGCTTATCCTGGGGTGGAAGGTGCTGATGCTCAACATACTGCCTTTGAGTATCTGCGCATAATTATATGGGGAGCAACACTGTCTCAATGGGATAATTGGTATACGGATTTTGCTTGAAATTCTTTTGGGAATTAATATGGATTTTGTTTAATTTGTGGTGTAGTTGACACTGCGCCTTGAGCACCATTGGTGGAGATGTGCGCTTTATAAATCTTTATTATTATTATTATTAGTATTATTACTGTATATACTACTACTAATACACTGTTAATACTACTGCTAATACTAATAATAATGTAGGGGCGGCACATGAAATGATCTATCAAACAGGTGTTTATGTCTCCCACCTGCCTTGATCCAGAAGGTGTTTGTTAGACGACCTAAGAAGGAGAGGAGTACATATATGTTGGAGGATATTATAAATGTATTTGGGGGCAAGATCATTGCCTTATGTTGAATGATATGCGTTCCTTGATTTTAAGCAGTGGCGTATATAGAAATCTTAAAATAGCAGTGGGGTGGGGGGGCTGACGGGGCGCGAAGGTGAAGTAGGGAAGGCTCGATGATCAGTTGAGGGGCGCTAATTCGCAAAATATGATGATTTTAGGTGATTTTTAACTACTTGACCGTGATTTTTTTTTGGGGGCGACTGGGGGTTGGGGCGAGTAATTTTGGGGGAGTGCTTCCCACCCCCCGCGACCTCCCCTAAATACGCCACTAATTTTAAGTCAATGTGGCTTTCTGAGAACAGGGCTTATATACCTTCTCGCTTCTTAGTGAATGTAACAATTCTTGCAGCTGTGTTCTGCAAAAGCTGAAGGTCATGAAGATGTTTATGTGGCAAGCATTAAGAAGCCTTTACAAAAGTAGAAGACAAAACAGAGTGAACAAGCTTTGTGGACGTATCAATAGATAAATATTTGCGGATGTGTCGGATCTTTCTTAACTGGAAATGGATTGAGCGGCATTTTGTAGAGATATGCTGTGTAAATTCATAGTGATTGTCAAAACTACACAAATATTTCTATCAAAGTCAAATGTGGAAACCTGAAAATGTAAATCTGATTGACCTGAATTTGGGAAATATCAAACTTTGACTGAATGTGAATAACCTCAGATTGTGCATCATTTAAACAAAGTCTATTTACAGTAAGACTATTAACCGCACATTCTTCTAATGATTGAACTGAAGATGGACAATTGTTCTTTTTAAAAGAAAGGTATAAAGCTGTGTGTTATCAGCATATTGATAAATATGCTGTGATATTTAATAAGCTTGCCTAGAGGTACCATGGTCCGAAAATTGAACCTTGGGACACGCCAGAGCATAGACGTTTAGGGGTAGATTTGCTTTGCTGGAGTGAAACGAACTGGTACCTGCTGGACAAATATGACTTGAACCACTGAAAGCGGTCTCGCATAAGCCTAGATTAGTGAACCGTTGTGAGATAGAATGGTCAACAGTATCGAAGGCAGCGGATAAGTCCGTCATGACAAGAAGTACAGCATTACCGGAATGCAGAAACAAAAGGACATCATCATGAATTTTAGTAGGACTTTTTCAGAATTTCCGATAAACAGTTTGAAATGGCTCAAGTAATGAGTTACTAGTTTGTAATTTGTAAAAGAACAACTTTTTTTTAATAACTTTGGAGATGAAAGGGAGATTAAATAATGGTCTGAATTTGGACAGGCAATTGACGTCAAGTGAATGATTCTTGAGGATAGGTCTCTAACTGCTGCAGTTTTTAGAGAGTCACAAAATGTGTCATATTTAAGGGAAGCATTTATATTTATGTTACAAATCAAGTCAAATAACTCAGCAAAAAATTTCTTAACAACAATGGTGGGTGTTACGTTACGGCTCAGAATAACTAACAGAGAAGACTAATCACAACTTTTGTGTATTCGCAAAATGTATATTATAATTTATTTACAATGCGATTATAATACGGTAATTAAACAAAAGATAGAAATTAAACATATAAAATGAGATTAGAGGATGGTGGTGGTTAGAACCTGAAGCAGCAACTTAAGTACTTTACTTACAGATCAGAGAGGAACTAAAGCCGGACAAAATAACAGGGTTCCAGGTAATAAAGATGTCTTGAGTTGTCTGCACTGGATCCCAAATTACAACTGAATTACTTTGGGTAGTAAGACCCTTTAAGATGGGTATGACACTTTGCATATTAAGGGTCCCATCCAATCAGGGCACCACTTCCAACAAGTTTAACAAACTAATCCACCAATTAAAAGCTATAGTAAGGTGTCCGATAAACATACACTTAATTAAGGTAATAAATAAGTGGTTTGGACCAACTGAAAGTAATGTCCAGGATGCGAAACCACATTCAAGTCTTGGAGATACCAAACTCAGTTCATTTACCTTGCGTTAATTAAACACTGATCACGGGTAAAGGAACTTGTGTGTCATAGGACAATAGCATACTGTAGGATAATAATATTTGTGAGCTTTACAAAGTAAAACAAATTAAAATAAGGAAACAGTGCTTTCCTAGAAAATGTTGAGTAAAACTTAAGGTCATAAAAATACTAACTACAAAAAATATTATATATATTTATATAAAGAAGTTAATTTAAAATAGGCAAGGATGTAACAGTGGGTAATGAATTAAGGATGAAGGTTTTGTTATTGGAACACATAATGATATTAAGAATTTCAGAAAGTCAACTTGATGTAAAGGCAGACATCGATGAACCTGGGTTACTGTCAAAGCAGAAATTGTCAAGCTGGACACTAACACTGTCCAGAGAATGCTGAATGTTAATAATTTTGAAGCGTAAAAATTCACTAAACTGCTCATTGATCTGCTCAGAAGAACAATCAGATGAGAGACAAGGGTTAGGATTACCAATCATTTTTGAAGTTTTTGTTATTACATACAGTATTACTATTACTACCTGTATTAATATTATTAAATAATGGTCTGAACATGGTTGGTATGAACATGATTATAGCGGGTTCTAGGCTAAGGTGAAGCAGTACAACCACGCTAATATCCAGTCTAATATTATTGGTAATGTTGAAGGTGATACGGATATCTTTGATTTTTGGCGACTACACTTTAACGAATTATTTAATTGTGTTGATTCCTTAGACCACAAGCCTTTTGTTAATGATGTTCTGGATGATGAAAATGTCAGTAATAACTATGAAATTAGGGTAACGCCAATTACTCTCAAGAAATATAGAGCAATTATAGGCATATCGCACTGGCGTGTGTAACATCTAAATTCTCGAGTCGATTATGATTAAAAACGTGGTGATACACTATGTTCTAATGACAATTAATTTGACATTAAACCGGGACACTCTACTGACCTATACATATTGGTGTTAAAACAAATAATTGAATATTTCAATATAATAACGGTAGCCCCGTTTACTGTTGTTTCTTAGACGCTAGCAAAGCGTTCGATAAAGTTAACCACTGGACGTTGTTTAAGACGCTGGTTGAACGAGGTACCTCCACCCCTGTTATTCGAGTCCTTTGATCATGGTATCGGTCGCAGGAGTTTGTTGTCAGGTGGGGTAGCTGCATATCTGATCATTTCTCCGTTAGGAACGGAGTGCGTCAAGGGGGAGTCATGTCTCCATTACTGTATACTGTTTACACAGATCCGCTTAATGTACTTTTAGATAATGCTAAAGTCGGATGTGAATTAAATGGTACTAAAATCAATTGTTTAAGCTATGCTGATGATTTGGTAGGCCTACTTATGGCTCCATCAGCAGCAGGACTACAAAGTCTTATTGGTATTTGTGATACATTTGCTAGTAATTATGATATCACTTTTAATGAGTCTAAATCAAAATGTATGGTAATCTGTCCTAAGGTGCGTAACCTGCAAGGCGAGCCTCGTATTACGCTTAAATCATCCCCTTTGATATTTATTAACTCTCTATTACCTACCTTGGTCACGTTATAAACAATAACCTAAGCGATAATTGTGACATTAAACGTCAATACCGTTCGATATGTATAAGAGCTAACTCCCTCAGTAGGAAATTTGGTAAATGCTCTACGACGACTAAATGTTATTTGTTTAAATGTTACTGTGTTATAGTATTTATTGTTCTACTCTTTGGTGTAGCTATAACAAAGGTGCTATAAGATCGTTAAAAGTCTGCTATAATAACGCCCTACGTTTATTACTGCGACAACCGAGGCACTGTGCGAGTTTTATGTTTGTATCCAATGGTGTAGGCCTACCGTCCTTTGGCGAGTATCTTAGAAACTCTATACATAGTTTTAGGAACCGTGTGAAAATTAGCTCTAATTCAATCATTTTGTCCATTAAGCATTATGCTCTTTCCACTTCTAAAATGTATCATCAGTGGAACACTATCGTACATTAAGATGATTTCCTGATCTCGATGTTTTTCTTGATTCAGTCTTACATTTATATGTATTTGTATTGGTTTAACTGTTATTCTTTTGTATGGACACGAAATTCCGAAATAAAAGATGAATGAATTATTATTAATATTACTATTAATATTATATAACACTTTCATATATTACGAATAATTATTTGTTTTGTTTTTCTAGTCCAAGCGACCTGTCCAAATGTTCACGGAGGAATGCCGGTTTCAAGACCGTTAGGCCAATTAGATTCTCCCGGGGTGACGGGATTGAATTTTGAAAATCCGATAACGTGTAATGGCTTTGTGACAGGTTGGCGATTTTTTCCAGTCCGGTCGGAGGAGTTCGTAGCGCTGGTCTTTCGTCCATTCAAAGTCAGTGATCACAAATATGCCGTTGCTGGAAGAACCATTATACCAGCGCAGCAGAGACTGAATCAGATACGTGAGCATAAACTACAACACTCCGAATGGATACCAGTACTTAGTGGTGACGTCATAGGATTCAAATTTGAAAATGCTTTATTGACTTATGACGACTCTACATCCTCTATGTTCTCATTTGCCCATGGAGTCAATAAACACGAGTATATGTTGGGAACCGTTCATGTTATTGGAGATGGGATAAGTTATCGAACCTATTCTTTTCAGGCCGTTTTGCAAGGTAAGCAAGTAATTAATTATGTTCTGGTAGATTGGCATGGCGAGAAATAAATCTGTATCTTTCTTTATGGATTTACAACATATGCTTTATATCACGATCCTGTAGTAACCAGTAGCAAATAATAAATAATGTGATAATAATAATAGCAATAGGTCTGATGATAATGATATTTATTAATACTGTGATAAAAATAAGAATATATTTGTAAACCTAAAAAAGCTAGATAAGAACTGCAATTTGAGGCGCAAATGTTAAATAGGCCTATGTACTTAGAATATAAGAATAACATAGGCATATATTCTATACTTGGGGGGCGGGCGGAGGTGGTTGGTACATCCAAGTTGCATTTTGGACTCTCAATCTAGTAGTAAGTTGTTGAACGCTAGCTGTAAATTCTGCATGCGTCCTTGTGCAAGGCACTTAAATACTTTACTTTCCACACGGTACAAATAGGATGATAGAATGTTTGTGTTGATATTTTCGTTGTGCGTACAGTATTTTGTATTAAGATACTATACTTCCAAGAAACCTGGGAAAAGTATCACTTTGTGCCGGTTTTGGTCCAATGGCCAATCACAGTAATAAATTTCAGTAAGTTTCAGCCTCGCAACCTCGAGCATCTGCAGACGTAATAGACCTTAACAAAATTGTAAAATACAGTATTAAGATAACATCATGACCTCGTGTTCATTCATACTTTCTGCATTTCTAGATTCCTACTTGCCCTGTCACATTATTAAGCGACCGTTTATGAAGCCGACTACAAACATTATAAATCAGTCGCGAATGTGGATGGATGATTGGAACAAGATTAAGTGTCCAGGTACGATCATTGCATGGCGGTTTATTGCAAGTGGACCTGGAGACATCATCGCTCTGGTTTACAGAGCGGTGGACGCGGACGATAGCCTTTACGAAGTTGTAGGTAAAACAATGATTCCGTCACCTGCAGAGCGGGATGTAGTTACTGAATTCAAGCTTACATATTCTGAACGAATAGACGTCACACCTGGAGACAAACTTGGCTTTGCGTTGACAGGTGACGCGCTCTACCAACAGGTCGATGACTCTGATGCGGCTACAGTATATAAACACAAGAGCAGGCCTAACGTAATTGAGGTTGGGGACCAAATCCAGTTTTCCGACGACAAAAGATTTAGACGTGTCACGCTTGATGCTATTTTAGAAGGTGAGAGTAAGAGCCAATACCCGTACATTCAAAGAGTATAGAACTGCAATTCTATACTCTTTGGTACCATCAAATATTCTTCAAAAAATATTCATGTTTAAAGTACATAAAAAAGTTTACATTTTCATATCGTGCTTAAATACGGTATTCATTTACAACGTTCTTTCTTTGTTAGAACCGACTCTAGTGCACCAGTCCAAAGTTATTTTAAAAGACTTCAAACTTCAAAACCATATCACTGAAAGTATCACGAGTAAAAGATTGGCGACCTGCGTTACAAAATGTCTCGACGACGAAGATTGTCAGTCGGTCAATTACAACCAAAATCACATGACGTGCGACCTAAATGACGCCACCAGGGATGAGGATAGCGTAAACTTTGTTGCAGAAGCTGGTGGTACATACATAGAAACAAGTCGTAAACTGACGGTAATGACTAACACCAAACACCTAATTACAAAGACAAAATATCTAAGGCCCTGTCCAGACTGTCAAATTGTATATTGACAAAAATATGTGAAATGCCTAAATATGGTAATGGTGACATCACATCATGACCGTATATAAGAGGATCATGATAATTATATGGGTAAGGACCTTTGGCAGACATTGACTTGAGGTTGTTAGTAGGATACTGCTATTGAAGCTATATAACATGATGCGAACCAACAGCAAAATTGTTATGATTATATAGGAGAACCTGTCTCTTATTCTCATCTAGATGTGTATTAGAGACAGGATAGAATGTTATCACGAGTAAAAGATTGGCGACCTGCGTTACAAAATGTCTCGACGACGAAGATTGTCAGTCGGTCAATTACAACCAAGATCACATGACGTGCGACCTAAATGACGCCACCAGGGATGAGGATAGCGTAAACTTTGTTGCAGAAGCTGGTGGTACATACATAGAAACAAGTCGTAAACTGACGGTATTGACTAACACTAAACACCTAATTACAAAGACAAAATATCTAAGGCCCTGTCCAGACTGTCAAATTGTATATTGACAAAAATATGTGAAATGCCTAAATATGGTAATAGTGACATCACATCATGACCGTATATAAGAGGATCATGATAATTATATGGGTAAGGACCTTTGGCAGACATTGACTTGAGGTTGTTAGTAGGATACTGCTATTGAAGCTATATAACATGATGCGAACCAACAGCAAAATTGTTATTATTATAGAGGAGAACAATATAACGCAGTAAATAATATAAACTAGGTTAAAATCAGTGCAGTTGAAATCGAAGTATCTGTTACTTGAGATTTCTGTTTAATGCATCTTTGATAAACTTTCCTCTAATAGGCTTTTCTTCACAACACTTTTTACTCAAAGAAAATTTGATAGCGTGGACAGAGCCGTGCAGCGTTTATGACATGCTAATAATACTATGCTTATACTTAGAGAGCATTTGCGTTTTATTAATTATATTTTGTGTTTGGATGGTTTTAAGGAGCAGAAATTGTTAAATTCGTAATTTCACGGAATTTAACAAAGAGAAGGCTTCAAACTTCTAACATATCTAGTAAGGTCAAGTATGTGACGTCATCACCCCTAGTAACCTCGTTACTATAGAAATCTGATGAATCGATTACAAGTAAAGTGACATTGAAGGACGGAAGAAACACAGTTGAAGTTCAGTACTCAAAATGTTAATTACAATTGGTGTCCACAATTACAATTTCTGTTTGGTTTTGGTTTGTAAAGAACTAGACGACAATTCAGCTTTTCATAATTAGTTTTAACAATGTTGGTTTGTAGAACCTTAAAAACAATACCCAAGGGGCATAGAGCGGAAAGGTCTATTTTGATAAGCCTATTCCAAACTTATCTTCTCTTTTGTTTTTAATATACACCATCATCTTCTTAATTTTTCAGAATGTGGCCGGTAACTGTGCATTTGTAGACTGTGGCCCTGGCAACATTTGTGTCGATGTTCCAGATGCCGTGGGGCAACATATGTGCTCGTGTTCATCCACTGGATACCTAGCTCATGTATGCCCATCCGATGGTGAGCATAAATGTCATGTTTAGAGGGGCGTTTGCATGATTTACGTGAAAATGGAATGGGGACAGCAACAGACTCAAATAACCTTTCAAGATCCCGCTACGAGCCAAAAGCCGGGCATATAGGCCCTACGGCGTAGGCGGACGAATCAAACTCCGTTTTTTGTGAGCGAGGCGACGTGACACCGTCTGTTGATTGTCAGTGGCAGTATTCTGGACTTTATCTGAATGGATCGTCATTAAAATCGATCCATTTCGCACACATTGTATTGTGGCGTTTCGTTCTCCAGAATCGCGTCGGCCGACGACTATCGGGTGCAGTTCGTGACTGTTAAGAAAATGGGAGGCCAATGTATTAACAATAGCCGCATGCAAACAATTATTTAGCCAGCTTTATGTGTGAATTTACATAAATATATAAACTAAAAAAAAGTAATACCGTATATCGCCGTTAATGGAAAAACCTCAATTAGCCTACCATGAAAGAATGCTCAAAATTGTGTAAATAAATTCGAGTAAAAATTACATTACGTTTTGATAATAGTTTAGTTTTTATAGGCCTAGCGCCAGTATCCATCAAATAAGATGCTAATGGCGCTTGATATATGGACTAGGAACTCGATCAATGACTTTCTTCAACCCCTAAGGATTCCTTCGTGTCTGTGCTACCCGGTAACCCGGTACCAGCAACTCTCGTCGTCCACCAAAGGGTCTGTACCAGTACACCGGGCTATCCTCCTACTCGTCTCGAATGATGTACTTGGTTCTTTATAATACACACGAGCCATTGTATACAGTATGCCAACGGTTTATAGTACTTACTCATGAAGACTTGTTCTACCACTAGAACTACAAGCGAGCGTGCCGTTCGAACCAGCGCCGATATTATGGCTGTAGGTTGCGGCGTCCCTGCTAACCGCTTGCCCATTCCACTAGGCACACTTGTTTCTGCGTAACGTATTTCTTCCAATATTGTGTCGTTTACAGAATGCGTTGAACCTTTGGGAATGGAGAGTGGTGTGATTTTTGACAGTCAGATAAGTGCAAGTTCTGAATATTCTTCAACCTACAAAGCCATATATGGCAGATTGGATTTCGGAGGATGTTGGGCTTCTTTAACTGCCAATGCACAAGCTTGGATTTCCATCGATTTGTTGTTAGAACACAACATCACCGGAATTCAGACTCAAGGATGCAATCGTGTCAATGAATGGGCTCAAGCTTACACTGTCAGCTATCGTAAAGTGAACGGGCTTGGAGACACCGCTATCACTGATGGTTATGGACGCCCAAAGGTAATATGTCTTTGTTTATGTATCGAGAAATGAAATTTATGACATAAATGGTCTGGGCATAGGCCTAAACTAAAGACGGTTGGCCTGTTGAATGGACACGTGGACAATGGGCCACAGACCTAAAATGGTTAATATAATATACTAATTGGTTAAGGCCACTTCACACTCGCAGATCCTTGTTGTTTATTAACGTTTAAATATATATGCATGTATATATATTATGTATATATATATATTCCTTAACGTAAATATATATTTATATTTTTTGCAATGCCTATATATCTGTCTCTTATACACATCTAGATGTGTATAAGAGACAGATATATATCTTCTTTAACGTTAAATATATATTTATATATAAACGGTTTTGCAATGCCTTTAAAGCTCAGAAGCTTGCAGCAGGAAAGCCCTGGTGTAAGCTATAAGCATACAACAGTAGATAGATGATAGTTTGTACAAAGAACGATAATTACTTTGCCAAGTTACTGAGAAAACCTCAATTAGGTTATTCAGCATTATTTTGTGTTTACCTGGATATTGGATAAATTTAAAAAATCAAGAGAAAGCCCTACATTTTACAAAATTAAATTTGAGTCTGACAGTGCCATTTCCGGCCATGGTAGGACTGAGGTGGTTCCTGTTTAAAATTTCAGCATCCGGGCCACTGTTTAATGTTGTACTTTCATGGTAAATCATCTTCTATCTAGAATCTTATTGTTGGAATATGGACAATGATTAATACTTAAACATGGGGTTCCGGGAAGACTTTTTTTTCTCTTTCGTAGGATTCACACCCACATTTATTTCAAACAATAAAAGAGAAACATTACAACATTAAGGACGGAATTTTTAAATAGAATATTACGAATAATCCATATACTTAAAACTTAAAATGTCTACATAAATCAGATAAATAATATTAAAATCTAGTCCAATAAAATACAATCTTGCTTATATATCTATTACTTTATTAAGTCCGTCAAGACTTTTGACTTGTCCCGAAAGGTCTGCGAATACAAAAAGTGGGGAAGCACTGGTATAATTAACTGACTTTACTGAAAATATAAACCAAGTGTTTTTTAATTGTTTATTTAAGTTTCATTGGCATTTATTTACAATGAATATCTCAAAAAGACGCCCATACTATCTTGATTAGAAGTCCATAGCTTCTTTTCAAGATAGGCTTCTTTTTGAGATTACGTTTGCGAACTAAAACGTCTGTCTCTTATACACATCA
>NW_022753229.1:77952-80721 GCF_011630105.1 Anneissia japonica
ATCGGTTATTAAATTTAATTCAATATTAAAAATAGATGTCATTTTGTATACTTTTGAAGTTTATGAGATTTGTTGGAAAGAAAATAAGGTCGCCAAACATTTTAATTTGTACACTCTTTGGAAAAAGAGTAGGGGATTGTCTCCTGGTGTATTGTCCAATCACCACCAGAAGGACCCACTGGAAGTAAGTCTTCGGATATATTCATGGGGTTATTCCTGCCGTTTGAATAGATTCAACTCCAAGAAGAGTAATATTATTGCATTAAAATGCAATTGGAATTCAACAAGTCATTTTTAGGAATTTAGTTGTACTGCAAAGATCTTATAACAACAAGAAAACGTTCTCCGCTGTTTGTGTGTAACAAATTGAAGCGTCCAATTCACACAGAAAACAATAGAAAGTAATTGTAACCGAGAGAGGGCGTCCTAGTTGTTACTGTGGCGCTTGTTCCAAAATTTGCACTGAGATCATAGATATCAAAGTTTAAAAGTAATTGCAATTGCAAGAGGGCGTCCTGCACTGCGTTATTACAGAACTTGTTATTATAAAATCTTTGGTTAATAATAATAACAGCTGCGCCAACAGCAATAATAATCATAAAGAAAATAATGATGAGATGACGATGATGTTGATGAAGATGATTATTAAAATGATAATGATAAATATAACGATAAAGACCACCACGACAAAGACAACAATGGGAACGACAATGACAAATATAATAATAAATATGATGGTAATAATAATAATATTAATCTTATAAATAATAATAATAATAATAATAATAATAATAATAATCATAATCATAATAATAATTCTTATTATTAAAATTATTATTATGATTATGATAATTGATAAGTTAAGTCTGATCTAACTATCAGAAATATCTTTTAGTGTTCCCCAATTACCAGAGAAGTACTATGGAGCCTTCATGGTAGGAGCTATGAATTTACTCATATTTATAATAGTACTTCTTATGCCATTTTAACCAGGAAATGAATGGGTTCGAGCATTCAAAGGGGTCAGTCTACCAACAGGTGGTAGTAGTATTTATAATGCTTGGATTTCCGGTACGGAATCATCGAATAGCCACGCCCACAAGTTTCTTGCGAGTAATTCACATTACCGAAACAAGGAAATATTTAACAATTGGTCTACATTTGGTATTACAAAGGTAATTATTTATAAAAATCGTTTGTAATTATCGGATGATATATCATTTCATATCATACAACATATCATATATCACATCATATGACGCGATGTTGTATCACATTATATATCATATCATAAACCATATCTTGTATTTTCATATAAACCATCTTGCGGTAATGAATGATAATTTTGAACGTTTAAAGAGGAATATACAAGTGTGAAAACGTTTCCCAAAACGGGATTCAAACCCAAGACCTTCTACTGTCTGTGCCATTAAGGCGTCGTTGGAAATTCAAATCCGTTTAATGCAACTCATTTCTCACACTCTTGCGCATGCGTAGTTAAACTAGTTATTGCACAGCAAATAACAGAGATCAACATAATACGGCCTCTTCTTAATAAACATTTATAAGCACTTATGACAAGACCGAATCGAATACCGTATACATTATTGAAGAACTCTGAACCCTCTTGTGGTACCGCTTAATGAATGTATACTGTAAATTTATAATAAACAAATAATAATAATATTAATAATAATCGGCCTTTGCTTTCGTCAAAAGATCGTTAAAGATATTCAACAACAGCTTACTACAGAACTCCAGTCTGTATACGATTGGCTTTTAGATAACAAACTATCACTTCATCTTGGAAAGATGGTTTCCATTCTTTTTCGGATCAAATCGAATGATTAAAAACATTCTGAATTAAAGATTGAATGCAAGAAATATGGTAATTGCTAATCAGACATCTGCCAAATATTTGGGTTTAGAGCTTTATAGTAATCTTAAATTTGATAGCCATGCTTACTGTAATTGGTTATAAAAAAGGGAAGCTTTCTAGTTTCTGTATCGTAATAGAAAACATTTGAATACAAATTCTGTAAAAATGCTTGTATCCAGCCTTATACTTTGTTAGTTTGACTACGGAAGCGGTGTTTGTTTTCCTGGACTTAAACAAAAGTTGCAGACTGTTCTTAACAAACTATAAACTGAGTCTTTCTATATGGTTCCAACACACTTTTTTTGCCCGACACCCTTGAAATCGCCCAATATTTTGGAGTTTATGGACACTTCACAAGATCGTCTAGTTTTTTAATTTTTTATCTGTCTGCCTAAATGTAACCACTTGCATACTACTTCTAAATTTTACTATTAGGGTCTGGAATTCTCTGCCTAAATGTGTCCAACATTCGAATATTGCTGGTGCTTTTAAAAAGAATGTCAAATTTAATTATATTAGCTCAGTAGATTAACTTGGTTTACAGATACTCTTTACCCAACAACAACAACAACAACAGCAACGACAACACTAATATTTTGTCAAATCGTATGTTATCATATTAGCTTAGTTGATTAACTTGTTGATTATCTTGGTTACAGATACTCTTTACTTAACAATAATAATAATAATAATAAAAATAATAATAATAATAATAATAATAATTTGACTTTTATGGAACAAATCATATTTCAGCAGCAGTAAAAAATTCATTTTTTTAATTGGTTGATGAGATTTTCAAATAATACGTTTTTTTTGCCACAATGAAATAAGTTGATATGTTCAGTTTACATGTTACTCTTTTGTGCTTCCCCGAACTAATATTTGTTATA
>NW_022753229.1:80860-86264 GCF_011630105.1 Anneissia japonica
GCCTATTGTATGTTTTTGTATTTCATATCTGTGATTAAATAATTAAATTTAAAAAAAAGAAATATGTCATTTATTTGGTATTTATATTTTTGTAATATTCTAGGTGAGACTGACGTTATTTTCTGCATTTAATGAGGAACTGCTGTCAGTTATTTTCAACGGTGTTGGCACGACAACCACGTCTTGGTTCTCAAGTGAAAAAATTGAAAGTTCGCCATGGGACGACATTAAAACCGCTACGTTTAATTACTTTTCTGTAACAGGAGATAGTGGTTTGGGGTAGGTTGATGTTTTGTATATTCAATTCAAAAGAAGGTTTCCAAGATATACGGGTAATACTTGAAGGTTAAAGGCTATGTGCATGACGTAAATATTATATATGGTGTAGAAGCAAAGTAGGCCTACATTGACGGAATGGAAAACTTCAAACACGTTGGAGATGATGAGTACAATGTGTTTATGGGCACTGTGCTTGCGCACTGGCATAGAATGGGCATGTAAGAATCAGAGCACAGTAACTAAAAGCGTTTACCTGTACTCAGTGGCGTATCTAGGATAGATCTTTAACTAGGATGCTGATGGAAGCGCGAAGGTGAAGTGGGGTCAATGTCAATGGTCAGTTGAGCGGGCGCTAACTCGCAAAATAAGTTGATTTAAAGTGATTTTTAACTATTTGACCGTGATTTATATTTTTTGGTGGGGGGGGGGTGACTGGAGCGGGGACGCAAGTAATTTTTGGAGGGGCGTACACCCTACACCCACGCACCCCTAGATACGCCACTGCCTGTATTTCTGAAACTCAGTGGGCCCTGTAAAAACAGCAGGAGCTACTATAATGGGGAAGTTACTCGAAATTCATCTAGTACCTTGCCCTAAATGATGCATGCTTTCTTTTCACCTACGATTTAAGGTCCAGTATAGCCCTGGATTTTATCGAACGTACTTTTAAGATTTAAGTTTGACGTATTAACTTTGGCGCCGTTGTCAAGCTTTTAGGCCTAGCCATGATGAGATTGTTTTAATAATGATCTGCTCAATCTGCATAACCCAAAAGCTCAAAGGCGCACAAACTTTACGGTACTTAAATTTTGCTGTAACATGGATAAGGGTGAAACAGGCTAATTTCTCCCTGACATATTTCAGGAAAACATCTGAAGAGCCTGGCAATAGCAGACTTAATCCTGTTGCGGTTTTCAGCTGACAGTAGAATACATTTTTTCCAATTCTATTTCTTAAGGTCACACATATTGGACCTTTACGCTAAGTACTGCCCCTCCGATATTTTTGCTGAAGTCCCACAAATTGACAGTGTAAAAACATACGCAAACACGTTTACTTGTGAACAGCATGTGTGTTTGTAAGACACACGCGTATTCCTAACACTGTTCTGATTGGTCAGAGTTTGATTGACATCTATAAAATAAATAGTGATTTGTAATAAATTAAGTAGTTGTGTCAGTTTTGAGTTTTGCAATTCCACCAATCTCTTTGGTATTTATAAATATAAGATTGTACTCCATGGACAAAATGATACATCATACACACTTTGCATTACAGAAGGAGATTCTACATAAATAAACACTACGGAGGCTGTTCAAACGACAATGGATGGTTGATTGTTGAAGAAGGAACTAATTGTAAAGAATATGAAGGTTACAACACCAGTCCCAGAATACTGTATAGTCGTGCAAGTTCAAGTCAATTTTGGTTCGCAGGAGGTGAGTAAAACACTGGCTAGCAATTTTCCTTGATCGCACCGTTCCACTAAGCCTCGTAACGGAATGTTTGTTGCAAGGCCCTACGAACGACAGCGTAAACATACGTCAGCACGTACTCCTTACCCTAGACTACATTCTACTTTACCGTAATTAGTGAAAACTATATTTTAAAAAACCGATTTTGAGCGTTCGACTTCTTTCCACCAACCAGACGCTGGTGGAGCTCTCAGGAAAAAAGGCTCCTGATAGGATTATACTGCAGAAACTAGGTTAAAATTACTCTAAACATTATCGGACAAGTTGCTATCAACCTACCACACCATGAACTGAAATAAACCTTAACACATTCCACTTTACAGAAACATTCCACTACCACAGTATAGAGTATATCTGCGCAAGCGCAATAATCAATTAATTAAGGACTTGTGTGCAAGTCTATGCAAGATCCTAACGACAACGCATTCAGATTGGTCTGTTTGATTGGCTCACCGAGAAGTTCCATTGTATCACAAACATACGTATCATACACGAACATATCTATAAAAAAAACCACGCATATACATCTCCTCTCATTAGGCCTATATAATGCTGTACAAAGTTTCCGACAATTTGTATCGTTATAAACGTATATATATGAACTTCTCTCTTTTGCAGACATTGGTACAGCAAGAGCAATGACAATTGATGTGAAAATGGGATAGCAAGACTGCTGAAACTGTAGTGTCTTTATATATATCTGTCTCTTATACACATCTAGATGTGTATAAGAGACAGATTCTGCATTTGTTGCATTTCCAAGACTATGGGAAGAAATTCCTGTGGATATTCAACAATCAACATCAATTGGAAGTTTCAGATCAGCCCTTACAAAACACTTCCTTTCAATGTATTAGTTGATTGTTATGGATCAATAATATCCTCTTTTTTGTTGCTTTTTGTTTTTCCCTCCTTTATATTTTCTTTGTTTATTTCTGTTGTTTGTTACTGTTTTTGCAGTTGATTGGTTGAAGGTAATTTTTGTTGTTGTTGTTAATTTGATGTTTTTAATTTGAGCTGTTAATTTGTAGTTAAGATGTTGGATAAGAGTGCAAGTTTTTCTTGTTCGGGTTTATGCCCATTCTCTTTCCTGGCAATACTGTAACATGTCTTTTTGATGCTAAATAAATATTATTATTATTATTAAATATGGCGTAGCGTAGTTGATATTCAGGTATTAGTCTAATACCTTCAAAATTTAAAAAATATCCTTTTATGCTGTCATTTTAATCATTCTCCTTTCATAGGAGTGATATCAAAATTGCACAATAATTAGCTCGTTTAGTCAAAAAAACTTACTGTGAGGTTGGCGTAGCGAAGAGGAAAAGTTGCGAAGATAGCGATGTTGGTATTAAATAGTGCTAAAAGTATGGAAGGCGCCTTACATGAATTTTATTACTGTATTGCTTTCTTAGAAATCCGATTGTAAAACCGTGTGTATGAGCAAGGAGGTATAATATTTTATTTTATTTCTAATTTTTTTTTTTTATAAATCCTATTTATGAGCTGCTAGCTAGGCCTAGATCTGCAGGTTGAGGTAATGTGTAAACGCTTGCTATTGTATTATCAATGATTTTATGGCAATGACGATCTATCTAGGCCTTAGCCTTATGTCCTTGTAGTAGGGCCTATTATTTAAACAAGCTGCGTATTGCCATTTTAAATCAATACAGACCTAGGACCTAGCCCCAGGGCCTATGCCTAGGGGTATGGTAGGCATGCAACTTTCATATATTTATATACTCTAAGGTCTAGAGGTCAAAGTTGTTGAAACTGAGGCCATATATAAAAAATAAATGTCGGTAGGCAGAATTGTTTTATTATTTATTTATTTATTTAAATCTGTAATGAAACCACCCCTTGATACATGCCAAGTTTTCAAATCCCCATGGAGAGCAAGGCCTCCTCATTTTTAATTGACAGATCTTGCAGTGTAGAGTTTGATCAAGTGGAATTGATACACTCCAACACCCTGAACGAACAATCAAATGAAAAACAAAATACTTACAAAAAAAAACAACAAACAAGTAAAACATGGGCCTAGCCGAAGTTAAATTGTGGGCGGAAAGACGATATTTTTGTGATTATTTTATGTAGGAAGGGAACGATCAACAACTTGTTTTTTTTTTACATGGCCTTATTATAGTCAAACCACAGGAATTTAATTGACTGTGTAAACAATATCACATGAACAAAACAGCAAAAAATCCAGAGTAAATATCGACAGTAAAGTCATTATTTTTCTCTCAACTAAGCTGAAATATGGAATTATGTTCACTTCGTGAGATGAAGACTTTGATTATCTATGTTGTTACAGTTTTTCAGACCGGTAAGTTCTGAATCATAGACGTTATCTGACGTAGGGTCTAATAGGTAAACTCTGCAATTTCAGGCTTTGAAATAAGCATAATTATAATATAGATACAAGAAAAGTATTTATAACAGTCATTCAAAACCAAATATTGCAAGGATTACTGAGATGTGTGGTTATGACGCTCGCCTTGACAGCGAGAGGTCTCAGGTTCAAATCCCGTCGGAGGCCTTTTATTACACAATTTCGTTTATTTATTCATAGAACAATTCGTCATCTGTTGAGAGCTATGCTACACGATGTATTATCATGTCCTTTATTCGAGTACTGTATTTACCTTTCTTTTATGATATATAACAGTGTTAACGGCTAGGCTTATCTTGATTTATATTATATGTGTCATTAATTCTTACTTGACGTATTTCTGAGCGGTAAAGAAATGACTAGGAATCCTCTTTGACATATAATATATAAACACAGTTCACAATGTTGTAACACAACTCTCAAATAAACTTTTATTCCGTGTAAACTCCAACATAAATTCGGTCTCAAAACAACACCAAATAACATTCACATTAACATCAGCTTCAAAAAAGAGTCCCAGAAAGAAACCATTTGATGTTATATACATGAGCCCTAGAACTCCAGAGTCATCCAGAGCATTCTATTTTACTTAAGTTCCTCATTGGTCAAATTACATCATAATTAACCAATAGGCTTCTTGTTTCTACAGTACTTATAGGCCTATACTTAGAAGGTTCCAAACATTACTCTTGGATTTCACATGGTCTCTTGTGTTTCTATAAGGCCAAGAAAAAAAAAAGTTGTTGATCGTCCCCTTCTTACTTAAAAAAAAAAAATCACCCGACCATTTTTTTTTATATCATCATTATTTTCGCCAAAACTCCCTCCCTACTGACTTTTTTTTTTAAAGGACGATCAACAACTCTTTTTTTACATGGCCTAATTACCAATGTGGTTTACACTGCTTGTTTGGTCAAATAAATATAATTCTAGAATGTTCTATGTATTAGATAGGTTACAATAAGGAAAGGAATGGTAAATACATATGCTATTATTTGTTTCCAGCCATACCTTGTGTAATGGCGTGTATCTGACGTCACTTGAATCTGTTCAACCATGAAGCCTCTCTGGTCTAATAGTTATGACTCTCGCCTTGACAGCGAGAGGTCGCAGGTTCAAATCCCCTGAGAAGCATTTCATTACACAATTTCTTTATTCATATATTTATAGGACAACGTCCGTTGAGAGCTATGTTACGATGTATTATCATGTCCTATATTCGAACACTGTATTTACCTTTCCATTGTACACATCT
>NW_022753229.1:86821-101403 GCF_011630105.1 Anneissia japonica
AAAGTTAAGTCACTTAACTTAAGTGACTTAATTCCTTTAACTAGCTATAATTGAGTGGTTCACGTCGAACTTTTAACTAGTTAAGTGGATGTATATCTAGATAAAAGTTCGACGTGAACCCAGCTACAATAGCAGTGACTTAGATAAATCGTAAATGATATGTATAATTAGAGTGGATTATAAAGGGCTGTAACAACAAAGAAGATAAAGATAAACGAAAGGGCTAATCAGCCGAATGTATATTATAGCTCCTGCTGATTTCAACTGATAAATATAACATTTAAACAAACTATAGTTTTGTTTCAATTTTAACAATTCTGTCTGGATTTTGTAATGTAATGTAGTATAGTTTACTGTTGTTCTATATAGTATGTCAATGACAAAATAAATTATATGATACGATACGATATCGTATGATAAATATTTACTGCAACAAGGTTCTTAAATAGTGAAATTAATATTTGTATTGTAGAGCTTAGGCCCAGATATACTGAATAAACTCTCTCATTGAAGAGAACTGACGCAACAGTTGAAATGAATGGTCTGATGTTAAAACTACATTTACTGGAAAAGTTTTAAATTTCACATGAGTAATATCGATAAAGTTACTCCTTTAAGAAATAAGATTTCACAGCGTTTAAGGTGAGACATTTTTTATACCTTGCACACCCGCCTCCACAAAAAATGGGAATTTCAGAAAAAAATAAACAAATCACGTTCAAGTAGTTAAAATCACCTCATATCGCTTAACATTTTACCAGCTAGTTCCCCCTTAGTTAATCATTTCCCCCTTCCCCCATTCCAAGACTCATAATTAGGTCACTGATTTAAACTTACCTATAAAATCTAATCCTTTTAGGATTTAAAAAACACTTTTAATTGCAAAATAAAAAGTGCAAACGATAGTTATTAAACCTAAAATAAAAAAAAGCTTAATGATAGGTTCCCAGCGGGAGCGTGTATCTACTTCTTGTTTGATATCGTTTTTTGGCTACTTTTAACTCGCAAGTCGGTGGCGGAAGCCTAATTACACATTAATTTGTTTTTTACTAGAACAGACATAGAAATAGAGCCACTAGCAGCAATGACTGGCATCCCATCATTCATCCAACTGGGTTTACTCTTACAAGTAGATCTTTTAGTATATATGTTATGTTCACTTTTTTCAATCTCCATCAAATTTTAAATTGCATCCCAAATCCTCCTTTTTGGAATGTAAGGAAATAGATAGTGCTTTTCCTTTTTTGGATCGATTGTAACTCCTGATTGTAGCAACCCCAAAACGAATGGTACTTCAGAAATACAGTACAGTATACTAATTATTCTCTCAAACTTCATATCCTATCGTGTTGTTTGTGTTTTAAGTTTACTTTATTTATTTTTTTTTTTTTAAGCGTACAGGTTTGGAATATTTTAAAATCCTTAAGTTAAATTATTTAAAGTTTTCTTTTTATTTTCAATGAAAAATAAATGCGATCGTTAATATCGATCTTGGTACAATGTAAACCTGTAATCATATGACAACTTATACAGAATTTTAGTATATTATAGGCCTAGACTAGGACCAGGCCTCCTACTATAGTATAGAGGCCTAGCCCAAGTCCTTGTTGCAAATCCCAACTCTCATGCCTAGCCTATAATGCCTACCACAGGGCTCGTGATCGTGGTACCCTGACCATTAAAAATTAGCTGACGCACTGGGAAACGTTGTTCACGGCATTGGACTGCGGCGAAAAATGATTCCCCTATCATTATTGGAACAGACTCACATCTTGCTTGGCTGATTAGTTTTGATTTGCATTTCGCAAGTCTAGTGCCATACGCAGCAAATGTCCATGTTTAGTGTTGTAAAATGCATTTCAAACCAAGCTGGTTTTTGATTTACGTTTTGGGATAGAATTTGGAGAGGGCGTTTGATCAAGTCAGACCTACGTTTTGAATTTGAATTACATTTTAAAGAAATTAGAACTACATTTTGGAAAATTTGAACTACCTTTTGAAAAATTAGAATTTCATTTTGGGAAACTAGATCTACATTTAAAAAAAATTACGCCTACGTTTTGATAAAATTAGACATTGAATTTTGCAATTACATTTTAATTTTAACATGGAATTTTGCTGCATATGGCACCCCATACTGCAGCGACAGTACACAATTTTTCTTATCAATTTGTGCAAGAGTTACTCGAGGGCCCTGACTCCAGTATGACACTAGCCAGATTTGAACCAGGGTCTTCGGTACAAGCAACAGGAATATTTCCTCTCGACCAAGCGTTCAGTTAATTCATCCAGGCCTCTGGCCCGTATTGACCATTCGTTTTGGAGAGGAGCACTCTTTTGAAAAAGTTTTTTTTTTTTTTATATTCTGAGCGTCATTTCCATGCATCACGTATAGGTACTGTATCTTTTCTCAAAATTTGCTGGTCGACTGAGTTGTGGACTCTAGGAGACAGTGGACTACTCGTCTGTGAATCATATGACACCGTCTGTGAATCATATGACAAGTCACAAAATCATAGTGAACATAGAACTAATTGCAACAAAAATAATTCTTACGGAATTTACTCCTAAAATATAAACATAATTACATACTAAAAGTCCGAAAAATCCAATCAGGGGAACATTATTAATTTTGAAGATCCCATGTTAATGAATTAACGTCCAACGGTTTACTGTGTCAATTTGTTTCCTTGAGGTTTTCTTTTTCTCTCTTTCGTGGCGTAACCACCACATTTATTCCAACAATCTTCATTAAAAAGGAACAATACAATATTTATTTTTTGCCCTCAAGTTCTTTTCATATTCCCTTCTTTTTTTAAAATATTTATATAATTCAATGACAACAGTACTATCAAATTATTATTTTTTTTTTAATAATCAGTTTTAACCACAGAAAACATCAATAGTAATCCAATTTTCGTTCATAGCTGAAATTAAGGAGGTAACCGTAATTGTGATACAAAATCATTTTTCTTGTATTTTGTTTTAACAGTTAAACATTTCATCATACATTTACCACATGTCGATTTACTAGGCCTATATCTTTAATATTCTTATGAATGTATTCCTTTTATTTTTATGAAAAGAAATACATTCACACATAAATAAAATATCTTCGTTGTGTAATGGTAATTTTTTAAATTATGTCATATCATGTATCTCAAATGTAATTCATTCATTAACAGAGTATTGATTGAACTAAAGTTCCATTTTTTCAGAGATTTCAGAATTTTTGCTTTATACAAAGAGAATGAGCCTACAGTAATGACATTATTTATATACTGTTTGTTTGTTCCAGTTATAACATTATCAAATGTTATATTTACTGGTGTGATTAATCTATTAATTGAATCCCATACAATTTGGGCATTTACACATTCATAGATTAAATGTTTTTCATCTTCAACTTTATTACATAAACGCATTTATCAGTATTTATGACGTTCCACTTGTAAAGTCTTTTATTTGTCGGTAGAATTCCATGCAGTAATCTAAAGTTAAAGTGTGCGAGCTTCCTTTCTTTTGTTTTGATGACCCTTTTTATCCAAATGCTTTCCCATGTAACTTTTTTATTTAATATTCTTTCCCAATTTTTTTGCGCTGTAGATGGAAATGTGCATTTGTTTTTAATTATACTTTTATATATGTCTTTAGTTTTTAATTTGCTTATTATAATAAGGGTGTTATTATCTATATTGGTAGCGGGAGCAGTGTCCGGATTTTGATTTTTTATTATCCTTTTCCAATTACATGGGATCGCATTCTTTAGCATGGAAAATTCGGCTAACCAGTTTTGTTTTTTCTTAAGGTTTCTTACTAACGTATTTGTAGACAAAAATTATTTCTATTTAAGATATCTTTGATTTTCACAAAGCTAGATTCAATCCAGTGTTTAAAGTACAAAGGTTTGTTTTTGAGACAACTAGATCATTTCCCCATAGGTTTTGTTCTCTAATGTCATTAATTGATTTGGTAAGTTGTTTTGTCCTGTTAAAGACAGTTAAGCACTCTAATATTTATTTATAAGAAGAAGGCAATTTATTTAAGATTGTACTTTTTGGATCATTTAAATTTGAAATTAGGTAACATTCAACAGGACCAATTTTTGACAAGTAAAACAATGGTATTTCTTTCCATTTGCCCATGTCTTTGTTAAGCAATCTTTTAATCCAACTTATTTGTAGAGACTTTATTTGATACAATTTTTAAGCCACCATATTTATAATCTGTAAATAATGTTGTTGTCTTTATTTTCTCTGTTTTACCACTCCATAGAAAATTAAAAATTTATTTATTAGTTTTTTTTAATTGTTTCTTTTTAATAATGCTAGCATTATATGAGTTTTGACATACCAAGTGTCTTTATTATTAAAATATTACCCAGAAAAGAAAGGTTTCTCTTATTCCATGTGTCTAGAAGTCTTTCTAGGCTAATCATTTTGTCTGTCCATTTTTTTTGTTCGCATAATTCTTGGTCATGACCGAGGTAGATTCCTAAAAACTTAATTGGCTTTTTTGTAACCCAACTTAGACCATAGGGCTTATCTTGTCTATTCATCCATCTATCAAGACATATGCCTTTTGTTTTGTTTTTGTTTAGTTTCATTCCAGTGACTTTACAGAACGATTCTATTAATTTTAAACTCTTGTTTAAGCTAGTGTCATTATTAACGAACAGCACTGTGTCGTCGGCAAGTTGTGCAATTTTAACTTCGGTTATTGGTAATTTGATACCACTTATGCTTTTATCACTTCTTAAATCAGTTGCCATAACTTCAGCTACAATTATGAATAATAGGGCTGATAGGGGACACCCTTGTCTTATTCCTTTTGACATTTCAAAGTATTGGGAAATCCACCCACTATTTGTTATTATACATTCTGTCTTTGTATATAAAGTATCGACCCATTTAATAAATGATTTTCCAAAATTATACTTTTTTAGAGTTAACATCATAAATTCTCGACTGATTGAATCGAACGCTTTTCGAAAATCTAAAAAAACCAGGGCACCATTGGCGTTTTCTCTTTCTGTATAATCTATGATATCCTGGAGCATCTTTATAGGTCTAAGCCTAGACTCCTGGTTATATAATAATAAATATTGGTCTACCGAATGATTAACAAAGACATAATGAAAATTACAATATCGAATATTAATTAAACACACTTTGTTAATCAAAATCATTTTGATTAACACTGATATCTTTTTAAATAGTTTCAAACATTTCCGATCCCTCGTTTTAAAAAATATCCCGGTGTAAGTTGTCTTGTGACTGTGTTTAGTTTCTTGATTCTATGTTCACTGTAGGAGAGGTTAGTTATGAACGTGTTTTTGATTGTCTTGTTTGTATTCCTGTATTTATAGGGTTTATATTAGACCTTTATATTTTGAGTCCATCCCGTAACTGATGATTTTCCGTTGTTGCCCTGGAAATAAATAGGGCCTAGATAAATATATCAGGTAATACAGAACAATGTGCGCAACTTTGCGTTGATCGTTGTTTTGTTTGCATGCGGGCGTTTATATTATTTTAAAAAAATTTTCGTTAACAACAGGCTTTTATACGTTTCAAGACAGCAGTTTGGTTATGTGACACAATAAACTTTGGATGTTAACTCATTTTAATGTTTAAAAACATCTTTAAAATTAACAATGTTCCCCTGATTGGATTTTTTCGGACTTTTAGTATGTTATTCTGTGTATATTTCTGGAACAGATTCCGCAAAAATTATTTCTGTTGCAATTAGTTCTGGGTCAATCCACAGATTGACTGGACTATTACTGCCTTAAGCAGAAAAATATACAACAAAATCGATATCTGGACGATAATATTGATTTGATAACAATCATGCAAGTGTTCAGATGATATTCTTACCACATCATTCGTATCAACATGAATATCGGCGACGCAAGTCAGTTCGTTTTGCTGTTGGTTTTTAGCTGTACTTTTCAAGGTTACAATAGTTTTTTATATTTACATTTTTTACGTTGAATTTTCGTCAAATTAGTTAGACTAAATAGGACTTGGCCTACAGCAGAGCCATATGTATGGCTCTGGCCTACATGAACCATGACGTTCGTAATCCTCTTATTCTAGACCCGCACAATTGGAGGACATTGGTAACTAATCGAAATCCAGACTAAAAAAAAACCAAAAAAAAAAACTGAAGTATTATTATTATTATTAAAGCATGGTAATGATGTAATATTATCGTGGCCATATTTAGGCATACCGTATATTTCTGTCTAATAGAATTTGATAGTCTGAACAGAGTTTAAGAACAATTTAATTTAGGCCTAAAGATTAAGCAATATATTATTCTATAATTTACCATCTGTATATTTATTTGTTCATAAACGAATCTGGGCTAAACCTTTGACTTATGTTTTGCAAGGTATGTTTAATCGGCGTTTCGAGACGCGCGCATCTATCATCTTTGGGGTATGTAGTATTAGGCATATAACAACTAGGCCTAAATAAAAACTGGACAGGGTTGTGTAGTGTTTATTTTGGTGATTATTTTTCTTTGATTAATTAAGAAACTTTCTGTTTTTCTTTTAACTTTGTTTTTTTTTTTTATCAATGTGTAACATCTGTTCTAATTGTGGGAGATTTTTTGTCTCTTTTGTGGAGTTACACACATTTATTTCATCATTTTCCCTAAAAATTTTTGATAACAATGTCAAAACATTAAACTTATAACTAATAAATAATATAATCATATATAAGATAAAATAGTATATGATGTATAAATTAGTTGTACAAAATTTTCCTCAAAAATATAGTTAAATAAAATAATTATAAGTACACATATACAAATTCATATTCATATTATGACAATACAGCCCATTTTCCCTAATAACAATCTAATATAATACAGTGATATCGACTCATGCAGTAGGCCTATGTAAAAATATTACAATACAAAACTGTACATCTTTCTAAGAACAAATTATACAGCACAATTTTCCTTATACATGTAGCAGGTCTATATTTGACCACTTTTTGGCAGCTTCGCTAAATATAGTATGCTCCAATTTTATTCTTATTCTTAATTCATTCTTAAATTTTGCGAACAAATTATTTTCCAAATTTTATATTTTAAATTTCAACCAGTTTTTTTTTAAATGGTGTACATATCTGTAAATTTTACCTTATTTTTTATTTACATTACTTGTATTCAGATCATACAGCCCATTTCTACAGAACGGTACTAGTATAAAATTACATAAAACGATAATAATATCGCCTCATGCAATATATAGATAATACAATACAAAACTAGGCATATTCCTATGAACAAATTATAGAGCACACCTTTCATTATAGCGAGTCTGCTGTAGGTGTTTAGTTATCCGAGTAATTTTTTGATGTGTAAACTGTTTTTATTAATCATTCCTAATATTAGTGATATTTATTTATTTATTTAATTGTACAGTTTCTACAGTAAACTTCCATGCCCTTTTGTTTATTTGTGATTGTCTGGTTGTTAAGTTCATTTGTATGTTTTATTTTTCTTCTTTTTTTTATGCCAACGTCTTGTATTTGGCACAATAAAGATATCGACACTATATGTTAATGCCTAAACAAAATCAATATCTGGAGCACGATATTATTGATTTGAACGTTCATCTGCTGAATGTTTTCATATCAATATGAAAGTACAATATGTTAGTGAATTCCCGTTTGATGGTGTCAGGCATAGCAATTCATTTAAAATATCTGACACTTACGGATCATATTCGTTTAATTTAAATTATCTATCATTACGTTTTATTAATATTATCACTATCCCTATTACTATCACTATTATATAATTATCATTATTATTACAGTAGAACCGATGGCGCAGCCAGGATTTTCAAACAGTGCGGGACAATATCAGGGTGGACCCACTTTACGCGCAAATACAAATAATGTGGACCCATTTTCTTAAAAGTTGATACATTCTACGGAAAAATATGGACCCATTTATTTAAAATTTTACCAATATTAAGCTAAATATGAGAAATCTGACCCATTTTTAAAAAGTGGACTCATTTTGTGAATATAACTGCATAATTTGGATCCATTTTTTAAAATGTGGACCCAATCTTTGTGGACCCATTAGAAAAATTTTGTGGGACTGTCCCAATAGCTGGCTACGGCATTGAGTAGATCCCCTCTTTTGGGACACCCCAGTAAATATTTGTTTTATATACCTCATACATAGTCTCTACCTCGGAGGCCTAAAAATGTGCTTACTTTCTAGCCTAACTAAAGGCCTTCTATAGCTCTTGCTCATTTCCTATTTGTCGAATATTGACAATACATTATTTAAGTTGTCTTTTTAGAGCGGCTAAGATTGAATTTCAGTTAAAATTGTGCACTTTTGCAGGAAGGCACGAAACTTCCCACTGTGATACTATGATACATAAGGATTATTAAAAAAAATAGCCCTTTAGTTGCCGCCATCTTGAAATCCAATATGGCCGCCAAAATATTTAATTTTAGCCAATATATTAATATCTACAGTCACTGCCAATTGAAGATCTTTACCTATGTTTTCAATACCATAGAGTGTCATGCAATCATCATAAATTCGTCGCTGACATCACGAACTAACACAATCAAAGTAGATTGTGTTAGTTCGTGAAATCACAGTAGCGCGTCAAAACGAGCGCGTATTTGTTGTCAAGCAATTTTGTATTCTTTACCACACAAAGAGTCCTTAACAACAACAGCGCATATTTTGACGCGCTATCTTGATTTTACGAACTAACACAATCTAATTTGATTGTGTTAGTTCGTGATGTGAGCGACGATTCATTCATTCAATTGTGTTCCACATCAGATGCAAGTCGCAGTTTCGCTTGCATTTCAAAATGCCCTTCTTCATAGTTTCTTGTGTGTCTTTGTCTTTGTCGTAAAGTCAATACGCAAAAAAATTGTTAAAACTTCTAGAAAATACTTTTTTATAGCATAACATACTGTAGTTGTAATCTGATTAACGAAAAGGTGAACTACAGCAAATTACTACATAGCTACTAATAGGCAATCAAAGAGTGTTTCTATAGCTCTTGCTCATTTCCTATTTGTCGAATATTGACAATACATTATTTAAGTTGTCTTTTTTAGAGCGGCTAAGGTTGAATTTCAGGTAGAATTGTGAACTTTTGCAGGAAGGCACGAAACTTCCCATTGTGATACATAAGGATCATTAAAAAAAATAAACCCCCAAAAATAACGCCTTTTAGTGGCCGCCATCTTGAAATCCAATATGGCCGCCAAAATATTTAATTTTAGCCAAAATATTAATATCTACAGCACAAGTCACTGCCAATTGAAGATCTTTACCTATGTTTTCAATACCATAGAGTGTCATGCAATCATCACATCACGAACTAACACAATCAAAGTAGATTGTGTTAGTTCGTGGAATCACAGTAGCGCGTCAAAACGAGCGCGTATTTGTTGTCAAGCAATTTTGTATTCTTTACCACACAAAAAGTCCTTAACGACAACAGCGCGTATTTTGACGCGCTTTTTTGATTTCACGAACTAACACAATTGAATTTAATTGTGTTAGTTCGTGATGTGAGCGACGAATTATAGCCGCCAAATTATTGATGTCAATATTATGTACAGTACATTACACATCGATACACATTATTATTAAAATCGATACACATGTTTTGAATACCAGGGAGTATCGTGCAGCAATTAGAAAGTATGTCAGAAAGCCACCATATTGCATTTCAAGATGGCTGCCATATTGAATTTGAAGATGGCAGCCAAAATATTTAAGTTTAGCTATTCATAACTACAGTACATATCATTGTAAATCAAAGGTTTTTACCTATGTTTTCAATATGAGAATGTTTCATGCAATCATCAAAACTTATGTCAGATAACCACCATATTAGATTTCAAGATGCCGCCAAATCATAGATATTTTTGCCAATATATTCATGTATACAGGACCTAGCACTGTCAATCAAAGATCTTTACCCATGTTTTCGATATGAAGGAGTAGTTTCATCCGACAATCAGAAATTATGTCAGATGATCGACATATTGAATTTCTAGATGGCGCCAAATTACTGATAAATTTTGTCAATACTATACCTTATTAGGCACCTACCACTGTCGAACATCTGTACCCATTTTTTTTTTCGATAATTGGGAGTACCATGCAGTTATCAGATATTATGTCAGAACGCCAACACATTATATTTCGAGATGGACGCCATATTTATATTTTTACATATGTAAAGTACCAGCACTGAGAATCAAGGATGTTTAAATATGTATTAATTAGGAAACATTATGCAATCATCAAACATCATATTGGCACCACTAAATTTCAAGATGGCCTCCATAGTTCTGACTTTATCCCATAATCACAGTAAAATCTATGGCAATAAAGTGACACCATTTATAAAAGAAGTCCGACAGCTACCACATTGGAATGCAGAATGGTTTTCAAAGAATAAGAAGAAAATAAACAAGACAGCAAAAAGAAATGAAAGAAAAAGAGAAGAAAAGAAATGAACAGAATATCAGGAAACGAACAGAAAAAAAAAGAATAAAAGTACGGTAGAATATGGAAGCTAAAGATTATTATAAGAAAAAGGAAATTAAAATAATGGGAAAGAAAAAAAAGAAATTGAAATGATAATAAGGAAAAGAAAATAAAAGAAAGAAACGGAAAAGAAAGGAAAAAATAAGATGAAAGGGAAAGAAAAACGGGAAAAGGGAATTGGGAGTTGATTGGCCGAGCGGTTAAGTAAGGGGCACCGTAACATTCAGCTCTAATATCGGCGCTGGTTCGAATGGCTTACTCGCCAATGGTTCCTGTGGTGGAAGTCTTCTCGGATAAGGACTTTAACCGTAAGCCCAGTGTACGCATTTGGCTCGTGTGCACTTAAAAAAAATGAAACGAAAAACAATAAAGATTAGAAAATGTATAGAATTGGGAAAATTTTTGATTTGATTTGTTTGATTTGTTTACGGTTTTCATAAGAAAACATGAACAAAGAACAAAACATGAATCAGAATACAATACAGCGAAAATATGATAAACGAAAATTGAAAAAGTTGAAATATCAAGAAAAATTTATAAAAGTACGGTATATGAAAGAAAAGGAAATATACACAAATTACTGGAAAGCAGTTGTTTAGTAATCAAAAGAGTATAAAAGTGCCGAGGAAGAGTGACAAATTCAGATATTAAATATAATTACAGCAGAAGACGGTTTTTGCATAAATTAAATGATGTAAACATAAAATAAATATTGCATTGAAATTAATAGTATAAAGACAATAATATCGAATAGCCGTTATTTCTATGAAATGGCTAAATATAATTTTCATATGATATATATAATAAAATATATGTACATATTTGTATCTATAGAATCCATTTTGTTGTGTTTCACTGTGGTTTATATACAAATAATGAAATGATGACAGAGCTTGAATAAAAGGAACAATGATGTATTGAGCATTTGGGCAAATTACCAACAGTTTGAAAGGTGCCCCGGCGGGAAATAACCTGCGATTTCTGGCTGTCAAGGCGAATGTCATACCTATTGACCATGGTTGAGGAAAGCTAGAGGATACTTTATAAAAGTCGCAGCTGTTATGATGATCCAACATAATCATGTAGCTGTGTAGCACTAACAATGCTAAAGGAACAATAATGATCATAGTCTATTAGCATCAAGGAAAAAGTTCCTTATAAATTGTATGGAAAAGTGCTCCTAGAGAGAATTGAACCCATGCATGCATAAGTTGAAAAGTATACCCCTGTCTCGTATACACATCTAGATGTGTATAAGAGACAGGGAAAAAGCAGGACACGACAATAGGTGCATGGGGAATATCATCTTATTGATACTGTGATATTGAAAAACATGGGACCTTTTGAATGATACTGCTAGATTTGAAGATATTGACAAAAATCAAATATTATATCTTGAAATTCAAAATGGCGGCCACTAGGCGGCTTTATTTTTTGGGGGTCTATGTTTTAATGATCCTTAGGTGTCATAGTACCACTGTGGGAGGTTTCATGCTTTCCTGCAGAAGTGCACGATCCTCCTCCTTAGCCGATCTGGTGCTTTTGCTATTGGCTTCATCATCAACGGGATAAGAAGTAATGCTAGGCCTATAAATTATAGGCTAGTCCTTCATCCAGCAGCTCGAACCGGCCAGCTTTCATATTGTTTATCGTCTAATCGCTGATCCTTGGCGTGGCCAGTCTCTGTCACCGTAGTGGTCGCAATTCCCTTTACCTTCAGCGCGATGTTAAAGTGGAATAGAGTTTGCACATTACGCACAGGGCAAAAAAGAACTATTTTTCAGGAGAATAGTAATTTTTCGGAGGAATAGGACTTTCTATTGCCCCCTTCTTAACGAATAAAATGCCTAGAACCTAATGTATGAGGTATATAATAATAATAATAATAATAATAATAATAATAATAATAATAATAATAATAATAGAAATAATAATAATAATAATAATAATAATAATAATTATTATTATTATTATTATTATTATTATTATTATTATTATTATCATCAATATTAAATATTACTTTCGTATGTTACGAGTGATTTTTTTTTTTCTCCAGTCCAAGCGACCTGTCCAAATGTTCACGGAGGAATGCCGGTTTCAAGACCGTCATTAGATAGTTCCGGATGGGCGGGATTGAATTTTGAAAATCCGATAACGTGTAATGGCTTTGTGACAGGTTGGCGATTTTTTCCTGTCCGGTCAGAGGAGTTCATAGCGCTGGTCTTTCGTCCATTCAAAGCCAGTGATCACAAATATGCCGTTGCTGGAAGAACCATAATACCAGCGCAGCAGAGACTTAATCAGATACGGGAGCATAAGCTACAACGCTCCGAGTGGATACCAGTATTTAGTGGTGACGTCATAGGATTCAAATTTGAAAATTCTTTATTGGCTTTTACTTATGACGACTCCACATCGTCTTTATTCTCATTCGTCAATGGAGTCAATAAACATGAGTACATTATGGGAACCGTTCATGATATCAAAAATTCGATAAGCTATCGAACCTATTCTTTTCAAGCCGTTTTGCATGGTAAGCAAGTAATTAACTAAGTTAATGTAGATTTGCATGGCGATCAAAATGTGTATCACTTTTCTAATTATGTTTCTATATTATGTTACCAGTAGTAACACCAATTAAAAATAATAAATAATGACAATGATTACAATAATAGTAATAGACCTAATGATAAATAATATTAATATTATTAATAATACTAATAATAATATAATTTCTGTAAACCTGAAATAACTAGACAAGAACAACACGATATAGGCCTACTATGTTTACAGATAATATGAGGTGCAAATGTTATATAGGCCTATGTACTTCAGAGGAGATAAATAAGATCAAGATAAATAATGTTATTGTCCTCGCAAAATAAAACAAGGTAATTCATCTTCCATTGACATACAATGCAACAATATATTGTACTGTAAAAATAATCTTTCTTTTTTAAATATACAATTCACAATCCCCCCCCCAAAAAAAAAAAACATCACAAGGCCTAGATACAGCTAATAAATATTACCATAATAAAAATAAATACCACTATGCAGTATTATAGTTACCATTAAATCTAACAAAATCTTCATTGTATAGATGTAAATAGCGTTTGACACAAACGAGTATCGAAATATATTACGCTTGGCACTAAGTGTTCATGGTCTAATTCCAGGCCTCATGAGAGTTAACAAAATAAAGTGGATAAGATCGGTCTTTAAATATTTTGAATAGCATATACATTGCATATACTTATTATTATAACAAAAATATAAGCTTATACTCTATACGTAGGCCCTACTAGGGTGGTTGACACATCCAAATTGCGTTTCGGATTCTCAATTTTGAATGTAAGTTTGAACGCTAGTTGTGAAGTCTGCGTACTTCTGTGCAAGGCACAATGCGTACTGTACTTACCACACATAGTACAAATCGGTACCGTACATAACAGAATGTTGTGGCATAATATTGTATTTTCGTTGTGGGTACAGTTTGCATTATAGCACTATATTACCATACAACCTCGAATTGAAGCCCAATGGGCTTAATCTCGAGAAGCCAATCTCGAATTGAAGTCCCCTCTTTAGTTTGTAAAATTAGCCTTGAAAAGAACCCCATGGGCTTCTTTTTTTTTTAAAGATAGCATAGGGAGAGTACAGTGCACTCACTGTACATGAATTTTTTAAAAATGAATTATAAACACGCTTGGTTTATACAATAGTTTAGGTGACTTAATGCCAGTTAATACTGTACACTCCATGATATAGATTGATGTTTTATAGTACAAATTCCGAAGATTTACAACATTCATTTTGAAAAGAATCCCCTCTTTATTTTGCAAAAGTAGCCTTGAAAAGATTAAGCTCATCCTAAAAAGAAGTCCATCCAAAGTTCTCATAAAAGAAGCGCAGGGCTTCAATTCGAGGTTTTAAATACCGACCCATAAGTATCCTACCTGCAGCCTCCAAGATGTTAGAAAAAACAATTTTTACTCAGCTAAATGATCACC
>NW_022753229.1:101757-106663 GCF_011630105.1 Anneissia japonica
AGATGTGTATACGTAGGCCCTACTGGGGTGGTTGACACATCCAAATTGCGTTTCGGATTCTCAATTTTGAATGCAGAAAGTTTGAACGCTAGTTGTGAAGCCTGCGTATCTCTGTGCAAGGCACAATGCTTACTGTACTTTCCACACATAGTACAAATCGGTACCGTACATAACAGAATGCTGTGGCATAATATTGTATTTTCGTTGTGGGTACAGTTTGCATTATAGCACTATATTACCATACGACCTCGAATTGAAGCCCAGTGAGCTTAATCTCGAGAAGCCAATCTCGAATTGAAGTCCCCTCTTTAGTTTGTAAAATAGCCCCATGGGCTTCTTCTTCTTTTTTTTTTTTTTAAAGATAGCATAGGGATAGTACAGTGCACTCACTGTACATGAATTTTTAAAAAATGAATTATAAACACGCTTGGTTTATACAATAGTTTAGGTGACTTAATGCCAGTTAATACCATACACTCCATGATATAGATTGATGTTTTATAGTACAAATTCCGAAGATTTACAACATCCATTTTGAAAAGAAGCCCCTCTTTATTTTGCAAAAGTAGCCTTGAAAAGATTAAGCTCATCCTAAAAAGAAGTCCATCCAAAGTTCTCATAAAAGAAGCGCAGGGCTTCAATTCGAGGTTTTAAATACCGACCCATAAGTATCCTACCTGCAGCCTCCAAGATGTTAGAAAAAACAATTTTTACTCAGCTAAATGATCACCTTACAGATAATGACCTTATAAACAGGGCCTAAATTCAGGGGTGGCGACAGAGAGGGCGGGGTGGGGGGGCTATATCCCCCTCCCGTCGGGGGAAGTATAGCCTCCCCCCACCCCACCGTTGGGGAAGACGATTAAATTTTGTCGGGGAATAAACAAATAAAAATATTTTTTTACTGTCATTAAACTAAATTAAATTTAGTTTTAAAAATTAATTAAAAATAGTTTGCTTTCTCTTATGACAAATGCTCGTTTTGATAGTCACCATATGATGCTTGAAATACATCTGATAGGGGAAGCAACCTCAACCGTGACAACAAATTTCATGCAAAATCTCCAAAATGTAAAATTTCACTTTCAAGAATGAGGATTTGAAAATAAATTAGATGGTTACATTGCATACTCCTTGTTCCTTGTTTTATTCAAAATATTTTGGTTTAGGAAGCTTCGACATTAAAGAACATAGCCTACATGAAGTCATATTTTAGCAGCTCGATGCCTATCAAATATGTAATAAAAATTCGTCATAATTTGCTAAAAATATCCGTGGCTTTCAGGGGGCTTTGTCCCCTGGACCCCCACCGGGGGCCCCGGGCGGCCCCTGCCCCCCAGCCAAGTGAGACTCGATTCGCTCCACTAGCCTGCCCCCGTCGGGGCCTTTAGCCGATCCGTTGGGCAGGTCCTGGTGCCATCACTGCCTAAATTTCAATCAGGGTTCAGGTCGTGGATACTCAATTGACACCTGTTTGATTTACTTCATGACATTATTAATAAGATAGCTACTGGTTGGTCTTGTTCTTTTAGATTTACAAAAGGCGTTTGACAGTGTGATCATTCTATTATTTGCAAACCCTCTGCCCTTGGTGAAAAATCAAAATCCATATATATATTACTTTTATTTATTTATTTTATTTTTTTCACTTCACATTACTTCATGTAGGGGACACTACATATCCCCGATATGCTCTTTTGTGATTTGATCTGTTTTGTTTCTGTTGTATTTTTAAAGAGCATATTAAATAAATAAAATAAAATAAAATATGATATTTCTCAGGAAACTGGGAAGAGTTGCACTTCGTGCCGGCCCAGAGACCAGGAACAATAGTAAAGTTTCAGCCTCGCAGCCTCGAACAGCTGCAAACGTAATAGACTTTCAGAAAAATTGTAAAGTATTAAAATAACATGACCTCGTATTCATACTTTCTGCATTTCTAGATTCCTACTTGCCCTGTCACATTATTAAGCGACCGTTTATGAAGCCGACTACAAACGTTATTGGTAATTCGAAAATATGGATGGATGATTGGAACAAGATTAAGTGTCCAGGTACGATCATTGGATGGCGGTTTATTACAGGTGGACCTGGAGACATCATCGCTGTGGTTTACAGAGCGGTGGACACGGATGATAGCATTTACGAAGTCGTTGGTAAAACAATGATTCCGGCACCTGCAGAGCGGGATGTAATTACTGAATTCAAGCTTACATATTCTGAAAAAATAGACGTCATACCTGGAGACAAACTTGGCTTTGCGTCGACAGGTGACGCGCTGTATCAACAGTCCGATGACTCTGATGCGGCTACAGTGTATAAATACACGAACAGGCCTAATGTAATTGAGGTTGGGAATCAAATCCAGTTTCCCAGCAACAAACGATTTAGACGGGTCACGCTTGATGCTATTTTAGAAGGTGAGAGTAAGAGAAATTCTATACTCTTTAGTACCATCAAATATTCTTCGAAAGATATTAAAGTTATTACATAATATGTTTACATTTATGAAGTCGTGCTCAAATACGCTATATTCATTTGCAACGTTCTTTCCTCATTAGAACCGACTCGTGTGCACCAGTCTAAAGTTATTTTAAAAGACTTCAAACTTCAAAACCATATCACTGAAAGTATCACGAGTAAAAGTCTGGCGACCTGCGTTACAAAATGTCTCGACGACGAAGATTGTCAGTCGGTCAATTACAACCAAGATCACATGACGTGCGACCTAAATGACGCCACCAGAGATGAGGATAGCGTAAACTTTGTTGCAGAAGCTGGTGATACATACATAGAAACAAGTCGCAAACTGACGGTATTGACTATAGACACATATATAAATCACCTAATTACAAAGACACAATATCTAAAGCCTCTTTCAAACTGTTTATATTTGACAAAAGCACGTGACACACCTAAAATGTAATATGATCATGATGACATCACATCATGATCGTATATAGGCACATCATGAATATATATGGGTATACAGCATTTTTTTTGTCAGAGAAAATTTGACAGTGTGGACAAATTTTAAAGCGCTTAGGACATGCCAATAATATTATGCTTATACTTACAGGGCATCTGTGTTTTATTGATTATAATGATATGGTATGTTTTTGAATGGTTTAAGGTCCAGAAATTGCTAAAATCGTAATATTAATGAAATTACAAACAGAAGGCTTGAAACTCCTAAAATCTAGTAAGGTCAAGTATTTGATGTCTTTACCATTAATAACCTTGTTAACCAACAAACGTGTTGTCCCACAAACACACGTGTTCGCATATGTTTGAAAACTTTTGTTTTGTGGAACATTTAGCAACAATTTCAAATGGAAGGTTCGTTCATGATAAGCCTATTCCAAACTTATTGTTCATGAATTTCTTCTTATTTCAGAATGTGGCCGGTAATTGTGCATTTGTAGACTGTGGCCCTGGCAACATTTGTGTTGATGTCCCTGATGACGTGAGGAAACATATGTGCTCGTGTTCATCCACTGGATACCTAGCTCATGTATGCCCATCCGACGGTGAGCATAAATGTTATGAGGGGCGGATTTAAGATTTAACCCCTCCCCCCCAAAAAAACCCCCCAAAAAACGGGGAGAGTTACGTACTCCAACCTCTCAAGATCTCGCTACAAGCCTAAAGCCGGGCATTTACTGCGTCGTATGACAGTCAGGCGACGTGTGGAACTCCACTTCTTGTGAATGCTAGGCGACGCAGTAGTCTGAACGGATCGTCACAATTTCACAAAGATAATAAATAGAAGAAGACAGATCAGTTTCGCGGATTGCGGAACATCTGGTCGAAATGCATTGTGGGAGGACGGAGAGCAATTTTACCCGCCCATGCGGTGGCACTGTATGTCTCTCGCTCCATCTAATTGTCAAATTTACCCCGCTCACGGGAAGGCACATGTTCCATTATTTTTTTCCTATTTTTTTCTTCTTTTTTTTCCGCAAATACGTGAAGAGCTCATTCTTCTGCTATTTAATTTCTTTGATTGTCATTAAAGACGATCCGCTGCGCGCGTGTAGTGGCGCAGGGTTGTTCTCCACTCGCTTCGGCCAACGACCGTCAGGCGCAATGAGTGACCGGCTCTAAAGCCGTCCAAACTATGAAATTTTATTTGAAAAAAAAAAATTATATTATGGTCAGGATGGCATCACATAATGATAATCCTACATCCGTCCCTCATCACTTAATGACCGAATACATCAATGTTATTCAATTCAATTAACATTTATTTCAATTGTCACATATAAAGAATCTTTTGACAAAAACAATGGGGGCAATGCTTTAAAAGCTCAGAAGCTTGCAGAGCAGGAAAGCCCTCCTGCAAGCTATAATAATAGGCAAGAAATATCTTATAATAAAAATATAGCGTTCTCCGATGATTTCTGTAAATTCTGTAATAACGCAGTGTAGGACGCCCTCTTGCAATTACAATTATAATATTTGAAACTTTGATCAATGACGATGTCAGTGCAAATTCTGGAACAACCGCACTAGTAACAACTTGGACGCCTTCTTTCAATTACAATTACTTTCTATTGTTATCTGTGTGAATTGGACGCTTTTATTTGTTACACGCAAACAGCGGAGAACGCTATCTTGTTATTAAAAGATCTTTGATAGGCATACAACAGTTTTTTTTGTCATAAAAATTTGGTAGTGTGGACAGATCTTAAGTAAGGTTTTATGTAAGTAAATGGGGAGGCTAATGTATAATTTAGCCGCGCGAATAATAATTTTGCTAGGTTTATGCGTGAATTTTGTTCTGGGCAAGACGTTATAAACTGCATCCGGTCGAGTCGTCGGCGACTAATTCCGACAACCCCATCTGGTGGTCTTTAGCGGCCGCCAATGGGAGGGTGGATGGACACCCAGCAGCACGAAAAAA
>NW_022753229.1:107943-111021 GCF_011630105.1 Anneissia japonica
CGCTTCCGCGTAACTTCACTTGTCTCCTCTGAAACCACTGGCAGGAATGTGCTCATTATCTGAGTCATTCGGGTTTCTATACGTCACGATCACGTTCCGCTAAATTTCAAGGCTGGATGTCGGATAACAACTCAAAAAAACAGACAAAAACCACCGAAAATCAGTATCTGTTTCGCCATGTTTTGCGAGTCGCTTACGTCACATAAATGAATCCCCTCCGCAGTGCTCAGATTTAACAAATATCGCATCAGGCCGTAAAAGAATTACTGTAGTCTATTTCGCTGTTTCATTACGTAACTGCGCATGCCTCACGCCAACTAAATATATCAGCAGCATTTTCCCGTACCTGGCTCTAATGCCAGAATACTGAATACTGAATACTAGTTGTGTACCCGTCCTTCGGACGGAAATCGTGTCAAAGTAAACACATTGTTGCTCTAGTTGTCATTGTTGGCGCTCAGGTGCGACTGAAATATAAACTTAAACATTTGTGCTGTAGTTAGTTGTCATCATCATCATCATCATCATTCTCGTTAGCAGAATCAATGTCATGAAAGAATTAAAACTAATAATACAAATATTTGTATTGAAATTTTATTACAAATCAAGTCTGTGTTTAATCAGTAATCATCGTTTAATTATGCGGGCAGGTATAAAAATATTTTTAATGTGTTTGTTTCTTAAAACATTTTAATACATAGTGTATTTCATCATCTATATCTTGTGTATTACAAAGTGTACATAGTTTATTTGATTTTTTTGGTAAATATTGGCTCTCTTATATAGAGGCAACTTATGGTTCCCACACCGTTGTATTCAATGTAATTAAATGTGTTTCGGATTTAAAGGTTGGTTTTAACAATCCAAATGTATATTGTTATTTCTGATGACAAAAAATTGTGTTGGCATATTATGCAGCCTTAAAAAATAGTGTTTATAATCCATTTCTTAATTAAATTACTTCGGTCATATTTTTAAACAGTTAAAAATACAGTAAAAAGAAAGTTTGGTTTCTTAATCATGAGAAACATGCTTCCAATAATTTAACATTTTTTACTATACCAATAATATTGGCATACCAGTATGTAAAGTAAATTTAATTTTTAAACTGTCCTATTTTAAATTATCATGAATGTCATCATTATGGTTAACCTTCATGATTAAGCATATAAACTATTTTCAATTTTCAAATGAATTATAGCCGGAGCTAGCTTTTATGATAAGCAGCCCTGCTGAAAGACACTGTCATCATTAAACGGCTTCTACAATGCATGCAAGAAATAGGCCTACCGTTGACGAACCACAGACCCGTTTCAATTATAATCGCGTGGGTATTTAATTTAAACCATGAATTAATAAGATAATAATATGTGTACTGAAAACCTATCATAGGCTAATCATTAAAATGTCGTCAGTCTGCATCACATCACATAAATGGTGTAGTTCAGTGGTTTCCAACCTGGGGCCCACAATAATAATTAGATGTTCGCCAAGTCAAAATGATCCGCATGGGGTCAGAAAAATGTGGGTGTCTGCTAGTTTTATAGACCAATTTTTCATGATTCCATTATTGTTCCTGTCTCACAACAGAGTGATAAACATCTTACTGCTAATCATGCCTTGTCAATAGATGAAATATGCTTACCTTTGACACAGGCATAGACTTCGTTCACTCTAAATTGTTTTAACTGGCATTATATTTTAATTTCAATATTTTATTAGTGAACTGTTAGAATATTTTATATATATTTTATGTATGTTTTATGTAAATATGTTTAGTATAGATAAAAGAGCCACTTGGTATTGGCAATCCACAGCAGGTAATGTCCATCTTGTTTATTGCTTTTACCAGGATATTGGATAAAAAATCAAGAGGAAGCCCTACATTTCCAAAGTTAAATATAAATTGGGGGAGAAAAGAACATAACATTCAATGTTATACTTTCATGGAAACTCATCTTCTATCTAGAATCTTATTGTTGGAATAATACGTAGACATGGGGGTTCGGGAAGGTTTTTTTTTCTCTTTCATAGGATTCACACCCACATTTATTTCAAGCAATATTTTATCTACAATACTTTTCCTTTCACCTTAAATTTTACAGTACAATGTGATAATAATAACAATAATGACATCAATAATTTGTTAAATATAAACATTACAACATTAAGGACCGAATTTTTAAATAGAATATTACGAATAATCCATATACTTGAAACTGGTATTAATATGAGTGTAGTCAGCTAAAAAGTAAACAAGTTTACATTTCTTCTGTTAATTATACAGGGCCTATTATATGTAGGCCCTGTCTCTTATACACATCTAGATGTGTATAAGAGACAGAGAGGAAACATTATAGACAATACTATATAGTAGAGTTAAACAAATGTAATGGAATGTGCTTTTTAAGTACATGCACATAAATTATATACTTATAATATTATAATATATAATTTCATATTTCGTTATCAAGATACAAAACAATGAACCATTTACTTCATATGCATGTTATTGACCCTTTTTATATTTTATTTTAAGATTTTCGAAGGAAACTTAGACCGTAATAGCAAACGGGTGCATTATTTTAACCCAGTAATACAAGCAGTTGCCGTCAAGGTGACTGTTAAAGCGTGGCATACTCACACTTCTATGCGTGTGGAGGTTCTAGGCTGTAGAATCGGTAAGCAATCGTGTCATTACTATATAGAGTATTACAGTGTTACGTCCACGTGATACTACTCCATTGCTATCGTTGCAAAAGGCGTTCAACCGGACGCCATTTTCTTCACTGACAAATCATTGATCCCAATATCTAACGTAATTATTAAGATGTTGTGTCTTACTTTTTCTTTGTAAATTCTAATTGATGATTAGACGTGTGTTCGATAACTAATATAATGCTAGCTTTTATGTTTTTAATACATTTTTATGGTAAAATATTAGATTTTAAAATGACTTCCAGAAAGCCTATGAAGTCATTCAGGCGTATTGAACGGTAACCAACGTCTGTTGAAAAGTGTTTAAAAGTGCCAACAAAATTGGTAAAAAATTGCGTTGAACTGTGTCCTTAAATCCCA
>NW_022753229.1:111062-111859 GCF_011630105.1 Anneissia japonica
ATTTGTCGGGGAGAAAAAAAAAATTATATGTATTTTCTAGTAGACTCTAAAATCGATTAAACTAGAAATTGCAAATTGCAAGTGAAGTGCTGCGAAGTACAACTGCATATAAATGTTCTTCGAACAAAAATTATTTATGCGAGTCAAGTGAAAATAATGAATAATAAAACTATAACAAATAATGAGACACGACACATTGTCTATATTAGAACACTTCTCATTGGGTAACAAAGTCGTAATTTTTCATTTTTGTCAAAAAAAGTGTCTAGGCCTATAGTGTAGTGAATTATGGTTTAGGTTTTTCTTAATAAAGTTTCAAAAATGTCTATGTATGTGGAGAATGTAGTTGATTACCAAAGGTTACAATTTTTATTTTGAAGACTGCATGGTCTAGGAAGTGCACATTTTTTTTTATGGGGCAAGTTTCCAGGGGCGGGTTTTCTGGGCGAGTTGACTGCCAAAGAGTGTTGCCAAAGTGCGAGCCAGCGTGTTATTTGATCACAAGTGCGAGACATATCACAAGTGTGAGCCAGCGAGCCATGACGTCACGACAATAGATAGAGACGTTAGCCAGTTGTGCAAGGTGTCGGCTGAGATTTGCGGAGTACAATTCAAAAAACAACTATAGGTCTAATAATGAATTATTGTGATGTTAAATAGACAATGTTGGCTATCAAAGAGCGGCGTTGTTTTTCATTGGGACCTTCGTCCCTTCAAGGCTAGGCCTATACCATCCTAGCTAGTCTAGGCCTAGAGTAGGATAAGGCTAGCGCGACGTGCGGACGTTGGTACGAGTA
>NW_022753229.1:112341-117989 GCF_011630105.1 Anneissia japonica
GACGTTGGTACGAGTGTCTACAAACGTCGCCTAAAGTAATTGATTTTACCCGGCAGAACGAAAGAAGGAAACTCCGCTTTTCAGTCGTCTTGGGCACTCGTTTTTTGACAAACAATGACCTTTCAGAGGTCAAATTGCTGTCAAGAATATGAATTGGCTGCTTCGCAGCAATAAGTCTTTGTATCCCTTAAATTGTTAAAATTTTCAGGGGCTTCCCCTTGGACCACTTTTGGAACCGTTTAATCAAAGCTCGACCACACCCACCTTAATTTCTTAGGGGAAATCTGACCCCTCTTCGGGGAATCGGTCCCCCCCCCCCATCGGGGACCCCGCTAGAGCTATAAATTAACTCTTATTTATTATAGTACTGCTTATGTTATTTTAACCAGGAAATGAATGGGTTCGAGCATTCAAAGGGGTCAGTATACCAACAGGTGGTAGTAGTATTTATAATGCTTGGATTTCCGGTACAGAATCATCGGATAGCCACGCCCATACGTTTCTTGCGAGTAATACGCATTACAGAAACACGCCAATACTTAACAATTGGTCTACATTTGGTATTACAAAGGTAATTATTTATAAACATCTTTTTTGTAATTATCATACAGTATATAATTTCATATCATATTTTACATCATATCATATATCACATCACAGGACGTGATGTTATATCACATTTTATAACATCATGCCCTATCTTACACATCCATATAAATCATCTTGCGGTAATGTATAAATTTTTAACGTTAAAGGGGAATCTATTTTTTTTGTATTTCATATCGGAGATTTTCGAATAAATATATAAATTTAAAAAAAAGAAATATGTCATATATTTGGTATTTATATTTCTTTAATATTCTAGGTGAGACTGACATTATTTTCTGCATTTAATGAGGAACTGTTGTCAGTTATTTTCAACGGTGTTGGCACGACAACCACGTCTTGGTTCTCAAGTGAAAACATTGAAAGTTCGCCATGGAACGACATTAAAAGCACTACTTTTAATTACTTTTCTGTAACAGGAGATAGTAGTTTTGGGTAGGTTGATGTTTTGTATATTCAATTCAAAACAAGTTTTTTTATACGGGTATAAATAAAAGCGTTTACCTGTACTCAGGGGCGTATCTAGGATAAAGCCTTGAACTTGGGTGCTGATGGGAGGGCGAAGATGTAGTGGGGGGACTCAATGATCAGTTGAGGGGGCGCCAACTCGCAAAATAAGTTGATTTGAAGTGATTTTCAACTATTTGACCGTGATATTTATTTATTTATTTATTTTGGAGGGGCGTGCACCCCACCCCCACGCACCCCTAGACACGACACTGCCTGTATTTCTGAAACTCAGTGGGCCCAGCAAAAACAGCAGAAGCTACTATAATGGGGAAGTTACTCGAAATTCATCTAGTACCTTGCCCTAAATGCATGCTTTCTTTTCACCTATACGATTTAAGGTATAGCCCTAGATTTTATCGAACGTCGTACGTTTAAGAGTTAAGTTTGACGTATTAACTTTGGTGCCGTTGGCAAGCCTTTATGCCTAGCCATGATGAGATTGTTTTAATAATGATCTGCTCAATCTGCATAACCCAAAAGCTCAAAGGCGCACAAACTTTATTAAATTTTGCCGTGACATGGATAAGGGTGAAACAGGCTAATTTCTCCCTGACATATTTCAAAAAAAACATCTGAAGAGCCTGGCAATAGCAGACTTAATCCTGTTGCGGTTTTTAGCTGACAGTAGAATACATTTTTTCCAATTCTATTTCTTAAGGTCACACATATTGGACCTTTACGCTAAGCCCCGCACCTCAGATATTTTTGCTAAAGTCCCACAAATTGACAGTGTAAAAACATACGCAAACACGTTTACCTGTGGACAGCATGTGTGTTTGTAAGACACGCGTATTCCTAACACTGTTCTGATTGGTCAGAGTTTGATTGACATCTATAAAATAAATAGTCATTTGTAATAAATTAAGTAGCTATGTCAGTTTTGAGTTTTGCATTTCCACCAATCTCCTTTGGTACATAATATTTATAAATATAAGATTGTACTCCATGGACAAAATAATACATCATACACACTTTGCATTACAGAAGGAGATTCTACATAAATAAACACTACGGAGGCTGTTCAAACGACAATGGATGGTTGATTGTTGAAGAGGGAACTAATTGTAAAGAATATGAAGGTTACAACACCAGTCCCAGAATACTGTATAGTCGTGCAAGTTCAAGTCAATTTTGGTTCGCAGGAGGTGAGTAAAACAGTGGCTAGCAATTTTCCTTGATCGCACCGTTCCACTAAGCCTCGTAATGTTTGTTGCAAGGTCCTACGAACGACAGCGTAAACATACGTCAGCACGTACTCCTTACCCTAGACTACATTCTACTTTACCGTAATTAGTGAAAACTATATTTTGAAAAAATCGATTTTGAGCGTTCGACTTCTTTCCACCAACCAGACGCTGGTGGAGCTCTCAGGAAAAAAGGCTCCTGATAGGATTATACTGCAGAAACTAGGTTAAAATTACTCTAAACATTATCGGACAAGTTGCTATCAACCTACCACACCATGAACTGAAATAAACCTTAACACATTCCATTTTACAGAAACATTGCACTACCACAGTATAGAGTATATCTGCTCAAGCGCAATAATCAATGAATTAAGGGCTTGTGTGCAAGTCTATCCAAGACCCTAACGATAACGCATTCAGATTGGTCTGTTTGATTGGCTCACCGGGGAGTTCCATTGTATCACAAACATACGTATCATACACGAACATATCTAAAAAAAAAACCACGCATATACATCTCCTTTCATTTGGATTATATAATGCTGTACAAAGTTTTCTACAATTTGTATCGTTATAAACGTATATGAACTCCTCTCTTTTGCAGACATTGGTACAGCAAGAGCAATGACAATTGATGTGAAAATGGGATAGCAAGACTGCTGCAACTGTAGTGTCTTTTTATATTATATTATATATATATATATATATTCAGGTTTTAGTCTAATACCTTCAAAATTTCAAAAATATCCTTTTATGCTCTCATTTATCATTTATGCATTCATAGGAGTGGTATCAAAATTGCACAATAATTAGCTCGTTTAGTCAAAAAAACTTATTGTGAGGTTGGCGTAGCGAAGAGGAAAAGTTGCGAAGATAGCGATGTTGGTATTAAATAGTGCTGAAAGTATATGGAAGGCGTCTTACATGAATTTTATTACTGTATTGCTTTCTTTGAAATCCGATTGTGAAACCGTGTGTATAAGCAAGGAGGTATAATATTTTATTTTATTTATAATTTTTTTCATAAATCCTTGGTATGAGCTGCCAGCTAGGAGGTATAATATTTTATTTTATTTCTATTTTTTTTTCATAAATCCTAGGTATGAGCTGCTAGCTAGGCCTAGATCTGCAGGTTGAGGTAATGTGTAAACGCTTGCTATTGTATTAGAAATGATTTTATGGCAATGACGATCTATCTAGGCCTTAGCCTTATGTCCTTGTAGTAGGGCCTATAATTTAAACAAGCTGCGTATTGCCATTTTAAATCAATACAGACCTAGGGCCTAGCCCCAGGGCCTAGGCCTAGGGGTATGGTAGGCATGCAACTTTCATATATTTATATACTCTAAGGTCTAGAGGTCAAAGTTGTTGAAACAGAGGCCATATAAAAAAAACTGATGGTCGGTAGGCAGAGAATTGTTTTATTTATTTATTTATTTCAATCTGTAATGAAACCACCCCTTGATACATGCCAAGTTTTCAAATCCCCATGGAGAGCAAGGCCTCATTTTTAATTGACAAATCTTGCAGTGTAGAGTTTGATTAGGTGGAATTGATACACTCCAACAACTCCCTGTACGAACAAACAAATGAAAAACAAAATACTTACAAAAAATAAAAAATATAATAAAACATAGGCCTAGCCGAAGTTAAATTGTGGGCGGAAAGACGATATTTTCGTGATTCTTTTATGTAGGAAGGGGACGATCAACAACATATTTTTTTACATGGCCTTATTATAGTCAAACCACAGGAATTTAATTGACTGTGTAAACAATATCACGTGAACAAAACAGCACAAAATCCAGAGTAAATATCGACAGTAAAGTCATTATTTTTCCCTCAATTAAGCTGAAATATGGAATTATGTTCACTTCGTGAGATGAAGACTTTGATGATCTATGTTGTTACAGTTTTTCAGACCGATAAGTTCTGAATCATAGACGTTATCTGACGTAAGGCCTAATAGGTTAACACTGTAATTTTAGGCTTTGAAATAAGCATAATTATAATATAGATACAAGAAAAATATTTATATCAGTCATTCAAAACCAAATATTGCAAGGATTACTGAGATGTGTGGTTATGACACTCGCCTTGACAGGTTCAAATCCTGTCGGAGGCCTTTTATTACACAATTTCGTTTATTTATTCATAGAACAATTCATCATAAATAATAATAATACACATTTTTAAAGCGCCTATTAAAGCAAACAAAACTGCTTGTCACCGTTGAGAGCTATGCTACACGATGTATTATCATGTCCTTTATTCGAGTACTGTATTTACATTTCTTTTATGATATATAACAGTGTTAACATCTAGACCTATCTTGATTTATATTATATGTGTCACTAATTCCTACTTGACGTATTTCTGAGCGGTAAAGAAATGGCTAGGAATCCCTCATTGACATACAAAATATAAACACAGTTCTCAATGTTGTAACACAACTCTCAAATAAACCGTTTTATTCCGTGTAAACTCCAACATAAATCCGGTCTCAAAACAACACCAAATAACATTCACATTAATATCAGCTTCAAAAAAAGAGTCCCAGAAAGAAACCCTTTGATGTAATATACATGAGCCCTAGAACTCAGAGTCATCCAGAGCATTCTATTTTACTTAAGTTCCTCATTAATCAACTTACATCATAATTAACCAATAGGCTCCATGTTACTACAGTACTTATAGGTCTATCCAGAAGGTTCCAAACATTACTCTTAGATTCCACATGGTCTTTTGTGTTTCTATAAGGCATTGCAAGCAAAAAAAAAAGTTGTTGATCGTCCCCTTCCTCTTTAAAAAAAATCACCCGACCAATTTTTTTTTAAAGATTATTTTCGCAAAACCTCCCTCCCTACCGACTTTTTTTTTTTTTTTTTTTTTTTTAAAGGACGATCAACAACTCTTTTTTTTTTTTTACATGGCCTACTTACCAATGTGGTTTGGTCAAATAAATGTTATTCTAGAATGTTCTATGTATTAGATATGTTACAATAAGTAAAGGAATGGTAATTCAATACATATGCTATTATTTGTTTCCAGCCATACCTATTGTGTAATGGAGTGTATCTGATGTCATTTGAATCTGTTCAACCATGAAGCCTCTCTGGTGTAATGGTTATGACGCTCACCTTGACAGCGAGAGGTCGCAGGTTCAATTCCCCTGAGAAGCATTTTATTACACAATTTCTTTATTCATATATTTATAGGACAACGTTCGTTGAGAGCTATGCTACGATGTATCATGGAGGAAAGAAAATTTTCTTTCCTCCATGGATGTATTATCATGTCCTATATTCGAACACTGTATTTACCTTTCCATTGATTATATATATA
>NW_022753229.1:118185-140276 GCF_011630105.1 Anneissia japonica
TTATTTTAACATGAAACAAGTTTGTGAATGAAATATTCAAGGCCTTTGTAGGCCCCCAAAATACGCGTACCGCTAGGCCAGCCTTACTTTCGTTGGAGGGGCAGCAGCGCCACGACGCGCTCTGCCGCCAGCCATGGAACAACATTATGGCTGCCGCTTTGGAACTGTCACAAAACTTTGATTTTGTGTCAGCCAGGTTCATTATCATCAAAATAAAATAGAAAAAATAGGAGCCTTCGTTTTTGGGTCTTTGGTCTTCGTTTTATAGACACCCGTCGAGACAACCGAGTGGAGTTTCATGCAAATATTTTGTACGGAAAAAAAATCGCCCACCGCCCTCATTAAACAGTGTCATTTCGTAGGTCCATGTTCAAAATTAAAAAAAATATATAGTGATGATTGGCTAGGACAGTGTCGATTTTTTCACAAGTGAGCGGATACCACTGCTTTGATATGGAAAGACGAAGCAATATTCCATGACAACAGCTGGCCAAGTGAACTTAAATGCTTTTGTAAACATAGGCGGAGTCTTTTTATAGACACCCGTCGAGACAACCGAGTGGAGTTTCATGCAAATATTTTGTACGGAAAAAAAATCGCCCACCGCCCACATTAAACAGTGTCATTTCGTAGGTCCATGTTCAAAATAAAAAAAAAAAAAATATAGTGATGATTGGCTAGGACAGTGTCGATTTTTTCACAAGTGAGCGGATACCACTGCTTTGAAATGGAAAGACGAAGCAATATTCCATGACAACAGCTGGCCAAGTGAACTTAAATGCTTTTGTAAACATAGGCGGAGTCAAAACAATTTCAGTTATCTTCATTGCAAACTACAGATTAGATATATGAGATTCAAAATATACAATTGAACAGTCTCCAAATTCAAATAAAAAGGTTCGTTGTCATTATTTCAAATTGGAAATTTGGAATGAGAAATTTTAGCTGGGCTCTGCAGGGGACCCGAAGCCGTTTGTGCGGCGCCAGCAGTGTAGGCCACACTTATGTCATGGAAGACTCCAATTAAAATACTCCAAGTAAAATATGATGCCAGCCAGATTTGAACCAGGTCTTCAGTACAAGAAGCAGGAGCATTACCGCTCTACAATGCTCAGTTCATCTAGGCCTCTGGCCCGTATTATAAGATATGAATTTGACAAACTTCGGGGATGCCAAGTAGGCGTAAATAACTCTGCTAAATTATAGGTTAATACATTATTATTCGTTGACAACATCAGTGAGATACAAAAACAGGATATTCATTGAATGAAGAATAAAAAATAAAATAGAAGTTGTGTACAGCAGTTTAATGTGGTTGAGGTGCAAAACGTTGAGGTTGTCAACTCTAGCTATCCGAAAATAGAACTTTTAGGTCAGCAGTCTCTGACTTTAAAATGATGGCTTGGGTCAGGTGTTTGCAACAGGCTCGACTGACCAATGGCACCATGCCTGTACTCATTGGAACATCAACACCTCCCAGAGATAACCAATATTGAGAAGGTCATTGGAACATCAACACCTCCCAGAGATGACCAATAGAGAGAAGGTCAACCAGTTCCAACTACACTCACAAAACAAGCGTGACCATTATGTTTGTGCTACATAAATACACTTTATTATCAACATTATAACATAGGCTATATTCAACTGGTCTTTCTTCGTCCTGCGCAGTGGTAAAATCCCTTAACGAAGACGACCAGATAAAAAACTGGTAAATAGGCCTACTCGACAACACTAAATGGCTGCATAGTTACCGTGATACAAGCTAGAGTAATCAAGGTCGCCCTAGCTTGTGACAGTATGGGTTTTTGCAAAAAAATGTTTTCAAGCAGTTTTTGAATTTTGTTAGCCTACAATTATTGTTTGACTTTATGTGGGTAAATATAACTATATTTTCTGAAATTTAATCTAAATTACATTAACGCAAATGTTGTTTTTAAACTGACTAATCGGCCTTGTTTGTTTTGGTCACGTGGATAACTTATTGCAAATTAACACTCTGGTTTACGTTAATTTCTGTCGTCAATGTCTATTTTACGAACCAGCCGAATGAAATAATACTCAACGAAATATCGTCAACTAAGCGAACAGAGGCGGCACCAGGATTTCCCCTTGGGGGTCCAAGGTCGCCGATGGGGTTGGGGGCTGACGTCCTCGACGAGAAAAAAATGGGCGTGGTCGGGCGTCGCTAAAAACATTTCGAAAGTGATCCAGGGAATGTAGCCAGACGAAAATATGACAATTTAGGGGTTTCAAAAGCTTATTTAATCGACTTTAGAGTATATTAATATGTACAAAATACATATAAATTTTTTTATTTTTTTTTCTCCCCGACAGAGGGTGCAAAAAAAAACAGCAAACGTAATTGAACATGTGCGTTTGTTTTGGACAACACGTACATGTATTTTTGGAATTGGTCAGTTAAGTTGTATTGACAAACATTATTAATACAAGTCTAAAACTTAAGTTACACTAGGCCTACTGTATGGAGTTCCATTTTACTATTGTGGAAGCTAATTTAGAAATTAAGGTAAAGGTGCCCATCACACTAAGCCCCAGCATGGTGCGGTAGGGTTGCCAGTTCTTTTCACACCGCGTTAACCCCAACAGTCTATCGGGGCGAATCCAGGAGGGGCATGGGGACACGTGCCCCCAATTTTGCCACTAAATTTTAGAAATTTCAATGCCAATCAATGTTATGCACTACTCACTTATCTATTTCCAAACTGTTGTAGCCACATCAACTAAATCTGAATCTACCATTTGGTCAACATTATTGCAAATATTGGTATAACCAAGCTGATTGCACATCGATCACAAACACAATAACAGTCGCCTGTGGACTGCTAATTGACTTGCTTGCATCATAGCTGGGAGTTTTCAATTGCACAACGCGGTAGAACATAAAACGTAATGACCAAACTGAGAAGTGATTGGCGCATGTGAGAACATTAAGTTCTCACTGCATAGAACCTAGGATGTCATTTGGCAAAAAATGTATGTTGTGTGGAGAATGCTGTATAGAGAAAGCAGTACTGTTGCACATGAGTGAATCCGTTCTATCATCACATCGTCGCGTAAATCAAAAGCACTCTCCCAGAATTTTGGTTCAAGTATATCATTGACCTCACTGTTAACACAACAGCTTCAAACCTGTCAACTATCTTTAGTGATCTGGTGTCATGTGATCATTCTTTTGAGCAATCACATGACTATTTACATCTGCCAGAAAACCAAATGAAGCATTTACAGCAAAAGCAATGATCCTCTTAACCAAGATTCTAAATAGTAACACTTTATGAAATAATAATAATAACAATAATAATTATGATAAAAAGCATGAATACTATAATAATACAGTAATACAATAAAAATTATATATAATACTATTATTATATATATTTATATAATAAATAATAATCAATTAATACAATAATTATAGCAATGGTAAAATAACAATAATAAAGTAATATCAGTTGATGATAATCATATTTACAAAATACTAAAAGCCACTTTCTATGCACCAGTCATTTTCAAAATACACTTATGCACTTAAACCATTTACATTTTCCTATATTGGAAATAATCCCTGTATTGTGGGTATAACAGGTAGCCTGATTATTTGCCAAAGATCGTGGTTTATGAAGAAGACTTGTGGTGGCCTGCTCCGCAGGTTAAGGATGATGATGGTCATGACTGGTTATCGTGGATGAAAGTCTTTTAGCAGCGTGAAGACCAACAGATGGAGGAATATGAGTCCTCGATAGCAGACCTGAAAGCTGTGAAAATGATCAAAAAGTTTGTAAATTTTCAACATAATTTTGCAATAGCATTTCAAGATGTCTCATTTTGCAGCTGGAGATTTACATGCATGTATGCCATAGTGCCCAGGAAGGGGGATGTCCAGGGCTAGGTCTTGGGGGCCCAAGCCTCATAGAAACAAAGGTCATTAGGGTGAAAAAAGAACAACAAATATTTTCTTCACCTCAGGCAGCACTAACTGTCAACCAATCGCACTGGGGCCCCAATGCAGACTTCTACATGCCTATAGAGGCCTAGACAACAAATAGGTAAGAGAGTAATAAAAATGATATCCATTTTTGAAAAATCCATACCACACACAGCTTTTCCCCAGGCCCTACTTATCATAACCACTACTCAACTCTATGATTTCTATGAAGACCCCAAAACCCTGCTATTGGTCTGGCAAATGAGGGCATCTGTACATGCATGCAGGTACAGATGATAGAGAGGTGGATGCAATAAGGGGCAAACTCATACAATTTGAAAATTTCTAACCTCATTACTCTTAATAAAGGGGCATCTACAGTTATCTAGCTTTTCCCTCATGGACTTCTGTGACTCTAAGTCGACTGGCTTTGTAGCATCTTCCACAACGAATGCTGTCAGGCCGATGTCAATAGCATCTTGTGCAGTATAACCAACACAAAAGTCCATTGCCAAACCGCATATGTACACCGTTGTAATATCTCTTTTAGCAAGTTCGTTTGCAAGGTCCGATTTGGTCTGGTGAGCATTATCACAAAACGCTGAATAGGAATCCATATGACAGTGGATACCTTTCTTTATGTGAAACATGTCTGTATGTCCATTAAGCTAAGAGAAATTAGATAACATAATAAATTAAAGAAATATTAGATTAGTAAAATAGATAACTACTGTATTTATTCAAATATACGCCCCTGGGCATTTAGGAGGAGGCGTTTATTCCAAATGAGCCTCTGGGGAGCTGGGTGCTTGTTCAAAGAGAGGCACTTTTGAATAAATATGGTAACTGATCGAGGACTGATATGGTAACTGATTGAGCATAGCTCAATCGGCTAAACTGCTTGTAGCCACTTATGTGCACTGGAAGTGTTGCCAATATAGTCTTGATGGTCTTGCCTATATATGGCATATTGCATGTTTTTATCTGGACAGGGACTCAAACAACTGGTTCTGAGCATGTTTTTATCTGGACAGGGACTCAAACAACTGGTTCTGAGCACAATATAGCTTATGTGAATGTTACAGAACACAGCATGCTCTTTGGAAAAGAGTGATGGATTGGATCCCAGGGCACTGAATCACCACTACAAGGACCCTAATGGAAAATCTTGTGTATTATTATTATTATTATTATTTTATTTAGCCATCATTTGAAAATGATATCTGGCCATCTCATAGGTGCAATGTCTATTCAATGTTGTGTCTTCTCACCCTATTTACATACCATACCATACTTTACCTATTTAAGTTAAGATTTAAGTTAAGACTATCTCCTTTTAGACGATATTTAAATGTGTGCATCCAATAGTTGTCCCGCCGCAATTGCATAAATACAAACAAACGGTTACTTGTTACACCAAAATATTTCCCCCCCACCCACAAAACTTTTGATTCCTTCTTGGTAACAGACTTCCATTAATTTTGTGTGGGTTATTCTTAGTGTTCACAACAAATAAATGAAATTCCAATTCTAATTCTGAATCCAAATCAATAATAAATGTTGATAAAAAAATGTATATAAAAATATGAACAACAAAATAGGAACGTGTGGTGCAGTGTGTAGGGTTTTGGAATTCTGATCTTGAGATCGGGAGTTCGAGACCGACACTCGTCGCATTGTTTGTGTCCTTGGGCAAGACATTTTACTTTACGTTTGCCTCATCACACCCAGAAGTATAAATGGGTTGGGGGTCATGCTGTTAACCTGCTCATTGGTGACCCTGCTACGACTGTAACAGTAGCTTGATTGTATGCGATTATTCGCTACATCATACGCATGAAAAAGGAAAAAAAAAGGAATGAAATCGTACATTATATAATTTAAATTTCACCTTAAGGTTTTTATGGAAAGCCGCACCAAACGTTTCCTGCACGCAGTGTGTTGGCCACAGAATCTGTTCCATTCGTGGAGGCCCAGAAAAGACAACTGTATCTAATAATTTAGCATCTTCAGCAGAGATCTAATGGCAGAGATTAGATGTATAAAAAAAATCATTAACATGTGGATGTTGAAAAGTCAGCATATAATCACACAATAGTTAAAATCATAATCAATAATCATCAATCATAATCATCAATATAATCATTTCTAATCAATAAATAAACACATACCCATCAATAATCATTATTATCATCAGTTTGGTGCAGTGGGAACGGTTTGGTTTCCCAACTATGAGGTCAGGCTTTCAATACCTCACTGTGCATTTCGCTTGTGTCCTTAAGCAAGGCACATTTTTTGCGTTGCAACTCCCCACCCAGGAGTGTAAATGGGTAGAGGTACCTGGTGGGGTAGCCTGCTACAATGCCATTATGGGAAGCAACACTTAATTAAGCAATTCAGAGTTGTAGATTATAATAAATAATAATCCTCAATATTAATCCTGATCAATTACCAAGCAGTTTAAAAAACTAAGCATCAACCTTAATCCATATCTAAAAACAAATTCTCGTATTCTTGAAAGTTCTGATGAAGGCAGTATAATACAGGCAGTAGAGTATATTCGCCCTAATGGCCGCCCATACAAAATTATGATCTATTAATCAAATTAATTACTACCACTAAAAGGGCACGTCGTATAAACGGTCGGTTAACGCTGTGTTGTAAGGAACTGAAGGTTGTAAGAGCTATTAATACAGAAAATTTTAAATAATTAGACTGTTCACTTGTACAAAATCAAAATGTCTTACAATTTATACCCAGGGAATCCCCTTTTCAATCGCAATTCTTCACCACTGTATGCCTAATTCAAAGGCAATATTTGTATAAGGCAGTTGTATACGTCAGCTAAGCTACTCATTCAAAATTATACCCTGGGCTTTTGCCTGAGGAAAGGGTGATACATAAAATTTTGCATAAATGAGGAGTGGGCTTACACCCAAGAAATTATGGCAATATATTTTTGTCTTTGTACTCACTGGGCTGCTAGGGTCAACTGGGTGCTTTTTGACGTTATCAGCAAAAGAGATGTGATTGGGTGGATGCCAATCTCGTGTGTATCCAACCGTGTCAAACCTGAATGTTTCCAAGATTCTGCAAAGGAAAAACTCAACTTCATGCAAATAATGCATTTTGTGGCAAAATGGCAAAGTTGTAGCAAAATTTTAATTAAAGTTATTATTACTTTCAGATGAGTTGAGTATAATCTTAAAAAAAATGAGGGGGTCAATCATTAAAATTGGAAGTCTCAGTTATTGGGAAGTTGAAAGCACTGCACTCTTAAGCTGGTCACTCACTGCATCCGACAATCAGCTTTGATTTGTTGGCCGACGGTCGTACGACCGTCGTGAGTGACTGCCCGAATTTAGAGTCAAAATAAACATGATTTTGAGCAATGTCATTGCAAACCTACTTGTACATACATTGTGTAATGGAACTAACTACCAAAATAACGTTTAAAAAAATAGTTTGTTGACCGTTTCCAGAACCACTACCTTAGGACATAATTAATTGGATACTAAACTGTTATGTTGGTAGTGTGGTTACACCAAATGCCATGAATGACATTTGACATAAGCAAATAGTTTTCAAGTGGTATCAACTCTTCAAATCTTTTAAAAAGATGTGGTATAAAATAGCGAGAAATGCAAATAGTACTGTTATTGAAGAAGCCTGGTTTTAAAGCATAAATTAATGCAAAATAAACAATAAACAATTACAACTACATTAAAATTGAGTTACCTATTAATAATTGGAATTACATCTTCTGCATCTTGGACTTTTAAGGATCCTGTTATGAAGTCATTTTGGACATCCACAATAAGAAGTGCACTTCGTGGCTTTAGAACCTAACAAATCAAAACAGAGACTTGTTAAAATGAAAGATTAAGGTGATAAACTCATGAGGGAGCTACTGTAATTGATCTTTCAGGAGTGCCAATCAAACTAAGCAACTGACCAATCACAAGGCCAGGAATATGCATGTCTCACAAACACATGTGTTATCCCATAAACACACATGTTTACATACATTTACCCTATTTTTTACGGGACCTTAGCAACCATATCCAAAAGGGAGCTTAGCTTAACGAGTCATAGTGCAGTGATCGTAATAATAATAATAATAATATGGGGTTCAATTCTCATAGTAATTTACTTGTGTCTTTGAACAAGACATTATATGTCATGTAATCCCTGTTTCATTTATTTATTTATTCCCTCTCATTCATTGATGAACATGCTCATTAGATTGGCCATATATATTGGCTATTAAAACAACAACTGGGTAACAGTCCACTTTGTTGATTCGCACAGTATTTGGAAAAAGGAAGTGTTTATCTAGGGGTTAGTCAGAATTTTTCAGTTCAGCGCTATACATCATTCACACAATACCAAAACACTGTAACATGCACACAGGCCTACCGCTGCCGACTATAGAAAATGAAGTAGTAAACACGCTCATCTGGGAGCCTTTTGGCCTCATGGAACTCAGTAATATTTAGTACTTAAACCAAGAACTGGTAAATATTGTGAAGTATCTAGAAGATTTATCCAGAATATTTAAATAATATACCAAGAGCAACATACGGTAAACTATACACGCAACAATACGACAATTATAGTCCGATTAAATTTGCATTCATTAATTGGAGCACTGGTAGTTAGAAAACATCTGTTGCATATGTATTTCTGACTATTATTAGTATGGTAATGAATTTCAATTACAGGTTTTTCTGATTTACAGTCAATTTATCTTAAATTGATTACCAGCAAATTTTAAGATATGCAGAATAGATGCAAGAAGTAAAGATAATATGCTCTTAATTGACATAACATTTTTTCTTGCTTCAATTTTCAATCATTAACATATCAATTTGTTTGGGCCGTTTTGACCACGTAACTATAAGAGTAAGTAAGACAAAAATGAACAAATTGAGGCGCTGCACAGCGCAGTTTTTGGGATAATTCATTATACGAAAAGGGTATATAAAAATGCACTTTTTTTAAACAATAAATCATTAGTGAAACACTAAAAATAGTTTCCTAATTTATGTATGACACTGTAGGAATAAGATATGTCCACTATCAAGCATATTCACTTGATGGATTCTAACAGTATTTGATACAGCAGGTACCATATTTTCTTCAGTTCAGAAAATGGAACACGCCAATATCCTGGACCGGCTGTGAGCCCATTTTCTCTTGAAAGCCTTTGATATAATTTTAAAATGACGGAAGAAAATTGAGGCATGTCGTGGCAAAATGGTTAAGTTGTCGCACAGTCCAGTATTGAGTAAATGAGCTAATAAAATATGGGAGCTAAAAAATTGCCTAAAAATCCAAATTTTTTTTCCACTATAGATCAACAGTTTAATGTCTTATTAATCATGTCCCAAAGTATTAGATCTGAAAGTAGTCAACAAATTGTTTATTTAATGTTATTTGGATAGTTAATTCTGTTTAAAAATGTATGCACAAATAGTTTTTGAAGGCAATCACACAAAATTATGTTTATCTTGACTCTAAGTGTTGTACTTTCACTTTCCAATAACTTAGGCTTGAAATGTTGAATTTCAATGAATGACCCCTCATTTTAAATATCACATTCTCAGGTATCTGAAAATACCAATAACCTGAATTTCAATTTTTGCTACAACTTAGCCATTTTGCCACAACATGCCTCAATTACATTCAATCTGATTGATTTTTATGCATAACTGATCACAAGAAAATTTGCTTTCTGCTGCCACTCAACCTAAGCGATCGCACTAGTGTAGGCAAAATTATGACGTAAAGAAACGACTCCTAATAAGCCAACTCAGACCCCGCTGAAAACACAATAATATAGTCTACAGTATATTTTCGTTAATTCAACCCAAAAAATGACAGCCTGGTGAAATATTTAAAAACAATATTTTGTAAATTGTTTGCAGTAGCTATATTTATAAACTTCTATAAACCTTTTCAAACGAATTTATACGACCTCTAGTTTTTGAGTTACAGATTTTGTACTTAAAAACAGTCAATTTTTTTGTTTTAATGGTTAAGAGATAGGGAGAATTTAACGGCGGAGTGCTTGCAGTAAAGTGGACACCTAAACAAATTGATATGATTTAAGAATGCAAGCAATTTAAATATTGAATATTTTTTTCTACTTCTTTGTTAACCATATTTATAGAGGGTGACCCTTTCAGCATATCCTAGAAGGTTGTCTGATAATATTCAGAGGCACTCTTATACATAAATAAAATAATGCGGTAATTTATAAGTCAATGTCTTATTACAAGGCTTAAAGATTGGAGATGTTTTTTAAGCCAGCCACTCACTGCCCATGAAGATCGTAGGCCAACGCGATTATATAAAGGACGTAATGTCATGACGCGTGTGCAACAGATTGTTTTTAATGAGTATCTGTTCAGACAGCCACCGACAATCACGCCGTCTAGCATTCACAGGGAGCGGAGTTGGATTTGTCGTGTGAAGTCCTACGACTGTCGTACAATGCAATGAGTGGTCGCAGGATTTGAACCCATAATTCTGGAACTGGAAGGTTGGCATCATCATCACCACCACACTACATCTCCACTTTACTGACAGTAAAAAATAAACGAAAAATTAAGAACCAAAAAATACATCACCTGCTTTAACCACGTATTGAAAATGGTCTTCATTTCAGATTCGTTTAACTTTGCATCCTAGAACAATAAAACAAAAAAGTGACTTAAAATAGTAAAAGTAAAATTCTCTTAATAATATTGTGTAATATTGCTTTAATAATATAACAATATTAATAACAATAATTACAATAATAATAATAATAATAATAATAATAATAATAATAATAATAATAAAAGTATTTTCTTACCTTGTCTTGATCAAGTTGTGTAAAGATAAACTCAATATCCTTCTCAATATCATTGTAAGGTTTCCCATCAGCTTTCACAAATAAAGTATTACAAAGAGATTCAAATTCACTAAAATTCAGGGCCCCATCACTACAGAGGTGAGAACATTTATATTAAGAAAACTCTCAAACCGGGCACAATTAATGATGATGATGAAGGATGGTGATGATGATGATAACAATAAAAATGATGATGATGACAATAATAATAATGATAATTTTTGATGACAAATAAAAATATGTACCGGTACCTACATCAGACACTCAATAATAGAGTGCATACAGTACCTCCACCACAGAATTTTGCAACTTTCTGTGACATGAAACATGACCTTTGAACTGCAAATTTAATCACCTATTATTAGACCAATACGTATTGCTCCATTGCACAATCCTGATTTTAAACAATTGAAAAATTTTGCCAGATTTTAATTTATGATTTTTGAGTAAACACACAAACGCTTTCAGTATATTTTAAATACAGGATTAATAAACAAAACCAGCCTGTGACTCAAACTGAAGTTAAATAAACAAAACCATATTTGGTAATTGAATGATCCCCAAGTAAACACTTAAATATTGATTTAACATTTCAACCAACAATTACTGTAGATTAGAAGAGGAATTCAAATAAAATATCCAAAATGATTGGCATTTTCCTAACACCATTACAATACAATGCCACTCAAAAAATATGAACAAACATAGGCTCCAAACTGTAAAATAAGGCCTGCGAGGGAAATCTATCCTCCGCACAAAAAATAGGCCCAGAAAAATGTCCGTGCATTTTGGAAAATAAAGGCCGATTTCCAGATTTTGTCAAAATTTGGCGGCCATGACCTATCTCTTAATAACCATGTATCATGCAGTAGTTACGATCCTACGCATTTATTTTTCTAGTCATTTTCTGTTCAAATTTGAGTTTGAGTATCAATCGCACAATTAAAATACTTTACACAGTATGGCATAAGCCGGTTTTGCCATTTATCCATTCAACTCTAGTTCTTTCAGTCCAAGTGATTTTGGATACTTCTAAAACAACCTAGGTCATGGGAGCAAAATGCAGTTTAAAAGTCAGGTCCTTCCAGGAGATCTGGTTAATTGAGTTTTCTTACAGTATATTTAAATTTACTTTTTGTGAAACAATTGACAATTTAAAGTAGTAAAAACATGCAAATATATTTCGGATCTGGCTTAGTTGCAAGGGCCGAAGCTGATTGGTAGCTAGCCTTTGTACTGTGACTGTGTGTGCGCTAAACTGTGGAGATCTCTTGATCCCCGGTTCAATCTAGTACAAAACTAAATGCTTCCTCAGTTAGTCTTATTAGACTAGGTTAGTTAGGGCCGTAAGCTACAAGTGTGTAGGCAAGCGCTAGCCTGTAAGCACGTATATAGAGACCTAGCAAATCTCTATAGGCCTACTACTACACTAGCTAGTATGGCGTAGGACTAGGCCTAGGGGTTCTAGCTAGCAGACTTCCTCAAATACTACTAGTACTACTACAAAACTTCTGTAGTTTTCTACAAAAATTTTGCCTAATAATTACGGACATAAGGAAATAGAAAAAAAATACTTGTCAAGAATACATTTCATTTGCTAGGCTTATGCCTTCCTGCTGGGCTAGGCCGGCCTAGGGACGAGGTCTAGGCCTAGCCCAGCCTAGTCCTAGCCCTAGGCTGTCCTAGCTAACTAAAGGCCAGCTAAGCCTATGCTAGGGGCCCAGAAATTACTTTTCTGTGCGGAAAAACGTTACTCACCCATCGATATCAAATTGTTTTAAACATAAATGAGGCCAATCACCGTCTCCTCCATCTACTTCATCTTGCGACAGCAATGTTTTTACAAAAGCAGCGGGCATTTCTAATCCTATTTTGACAAATAAGCCTAGCCTTGCCTAATAAATACTCGTTAGTCTCGTTACTATGGATGACGCTGCTTTGACAGCCAGCTGATCGCTCATCGATGATCCGATCATCAACCCATAGAGCTATTAAACAACTAGAGTGCTGACAAGATGGCGGAACAATGCAGAGTTGTGTATGTGTACCATCCAAGATGGCTGCCGTAAGAAAGCGCCACCTTCAGGCTTAGTATACATATTATTACCATAAATAAGCCCTCTGACTGAATATTATTTCATTAATGATAATTAGTATTGATGACAAATTATTAAACTGTCGTAGCCAAAACGAGGCCAAGTGGAGCATCTTATTAAAAAAAACAAGTACCAAGGAATGAAAATTAAAATCGTGTGCATTACACCCAAACACCGCAACGCTCGAGTTTCAAACATAGCTGTACTGAACTTTCTGTGTAAATTGAGGGCGCCATTGAAAATGATAGTGCTCAGGCGAAATTTGATTGGCTGAATATAAGGCAGCCATCTTGGATGGTACACACACACAGCTCTGCGTATTTCGAACATCGAATACATTGCGGTTATTATATCTCTATGGATCAACCACAAATGGCCCCCCACACGCTTCCCTTCAAGTATGGAACGCCAATATTCTCTTCGGCAGAGACTTGTCAATTTCTCTTCGGCCCATTTACAACACGTACGGCTGTTGTTAGCACTCGTTGCGTTTAGTTTAACTTCGCTCTTTTATTGTTTGTTTTATTGCCTTTTCCACACAATACAAAATAAATAATCAACAAAGAATACAATTAATAAGCCTATTAAAATACATTACATAAGTAAATAGTAACAGTTTGTGGAAGGCGACCAAAATAAGTTCAAGAACTTTTAGTGTGATGGCCGCCAAAATATCAGAAAGAACCGGTGGCAGATTCAGCGGGGGGGGGGGGGTCATGAGGGGGGGGGTCATGAGGGCCCGTATCCCCTCCCCCTCCGTTAGTCAAGCCGAAGATAAAAAAGAGGTAGAAAAATTTTAGGTAAAGAGAGGAAAGAGGAAAAAAGGAGTGCACCCATGAGTTCAATAGCGATCCAGCAGTGGAAGAAAGGAGAGCTCGATCATTTACCACTTATTTTCACCATGATAACAAAGGGCTGAGGTGGGCGGCTTGAGCTTCATTTTGTGCCACCCCCCTCCCCATACCCGTTAGAAATTCTCTGGATCCGCCCGAGAACAATGCATTTTAAAAAGTTTACAACCAAGTAAACACTATTACAAAATTGGGCAAAAAAATATTCCTGTTTCGTCCGGCCCTCCTTTCAGCATTCGGTGCATTTATATTCAACTCATAATTACCATTACATTCGACTACTAGCATCCTAACACGGTGAGTCCAGTGGTAGCGTAACGACCGTGAGCTCTTGGAGGCGCAGGGGGTGGGGGCGCAGCCACGGTCCCCACTGAAAATGGGCCCGCAGGCGGCCCGGCCCCTCCTTTTACTACCTATCCAATACTACTTGAGTCTTAAAAGTGGTAACGCATGTGCTTTGTGGTGCCGAGTCCCAGTCCAAGGACCCCGGACAGCGGCCCCTCTATATCCTAGCCCATGCACTCTACTGCAAGATTCAAGAAATTTTATTTGTCCATCATATAACAATACAGAAATTCGTATTGTTTGGCAGATGACAAAAAATAAAATGTATACATACAGTGCAAAGTTAAACAAGAAGGTGAATAAAGAGCCATACAATTGACAATAAAAATAAGGAAAAACAGTTCAAAAGTTAAAACCCAATACCGGTAAATGTCTTAAAACAGTATATTAAATGAAAGTTGAAACACTAAAGATAAAATATTTTAGAACCTAAAAGAATATTGTTAAAAATAGAGTTCAGATAGCTAAAACCTTAATAAAATGTCTTAACATTTTTTAAAACATTATAGAAGTTAAAAACATTAAAAGGTATTTAGAACAAAAAAAACTTCCAATATTGCAGCAATCTCTTCAGTTTAAACTTTTCCATAATTTTCAAAACAAAATAGACCAAAATCCCATACACTCTTTGGCATATTTATTAGAAAAGGGCAACCCTCCAACTACTACCAAATACGACCCAGATTTTACTATGGAGCCTGTGAAGTCTAGAGCTCAGGAGTGGCCATAGGTCCTCCTCTTACTAGCTTTCTCATACGACGTTTTTCATGAAGTATGGTAACATTTCTTTTAATTTTCAACAATGATGGGGCCCAGACCGGCTACATCCCCACTCATCCTAGAATCTGGCACGGCCCTAAAACATGGCAATAAATAAGGATTACCTCCACATCATAGTAAGCCATTATGAAATACATAGGTATTATACATAACATGTTAAAATTGATCAAACAATGAACTAATAAATCTGATATTCGGATGATAAAGGCCTACAGCGCTATCGATTGAACCATAAAGAACGATGGTCATTTTATTCAGATTGGCCTTGTTTCAGAGCAATGCAATTCGTGGTATCAAAGTGATACTTTATTAAAACAACCAATCAATTTGGCTGCCTAATCATCTTTATAACTTCAAGCTTATTAGACGATCCGAAGAAAGGAATCCAGTAAGTGAGCCTAAAACTATCGTGGAGAAAGTAAATTTTTGTCCATGCGACGTGCAAAATACGTGTTGGGTTTTTGGTTTATAACTGTTTGAGACACTGATGGAATTTAAATCGCATATTATTTTTTTTTTTGGAATACGATAAAATGCTCTCCTATTTCTGGACTTTTCTTCTATCTTTTTTTCATTATTATTTATTATTTGGGGGTAGGGGCTAGCACCTGTGCTCGCTGGATCCGCTTATTTATGTTGGTAAATCTTTATTGGAACTTAAATCAATACATTCATGATTTAAGTAACCTAGAGTATGCGAGCAAATGAAATTCACGATGACGATTTATGCATAGACCTAATTTATACGTTCAAATATTCAAATTAAAAACGTGTGTACAAAATATTATTTGATTATAGTGTTAATACAATATGTTTTGCATTGTCTACTTTACTGATATGCAAAGGGCCCCAACACCCTCGCACCGGGCCCCATGACTCGTCATTACGCCACTGGGTGGGTCTGAAGTAGATGCACTCTTTGTATTTGTATGTCCATCTCTCTGGGCTCAAATTGATTGAATCAATTTGAGCCAAGAGAGATTTTAAGGAAACTAGGAATCAGATTCCTAGTTTCCTTAAAATCGTTTCACTGGATGTCGCTAGTGTTTCAGCACAATCGCGTGTAGGCCTAGTACAGTACTGCTTAGCAGTCCCCGACGCAATCAAAATGCTCCCCGTTCAGACCGACTATATTCAGCAACACCGAAAGCTGTTCACTAATAATAATTGCTCATAAAATACTTCACAAAAATTGCTAATAATGTACATTGGACAAGTAATACTGCATCTGTTGAGTAGTGCGACAATCTCCTCTAACTGGGATATATTTCGCAGAATTCACAGGCAATTTCATTTTCATATCTTGGTCTAGTCATTGTTTAGCGTATTACAAGTTCAATCAAGAAGGCATGTGAGAGTGGAACTTCGTGTTTCTGTTGAGAAGGTGAGTCCCAAGGAAAAAGTTTGGCAATGAAATTTTTTTATTGAGTTTTGCTGAAGACACAACATGCTTACTGTGGAAGAGATCTAATAGTCAATTGTCACAATTAAATGTTCTAAAAGCTCAATACGTCGGGTTTTTTTTATTTCATTTTCTTTTTTATTATTTTTTTTAAGGCTAACAAGCTTTCACTTTACTGAAAAAGAAAAAAAAAAGATAATGAATTAAGTTATTTTTAGAACTGTACTAATTAACTATATTCAAATAGAATCCAAAATGAACAAAAGTAGGCCTACATTTGATCGCCGTTACTTTCTTGTGTATGGTGATAAATGAAACAGCATGTAGACATGATTAGCCAAAAATTGATAGCACCTTGGAGATTTGGATAAGAGTTTCCTTTCTCTCATGTATTCTAATAAAATTTATATTACACAATGATTTTGCCATATATACAAACATATATAGGTAAACGTCTTTAGCAGTCTGTTAACTTCATGGCTGTCAGTTGATAAAGATCTCTGATAGGGATCGAAACGTGCTAAATAAGTACTCCGTTTCCATTTTAGCTTTACAAAAACGAAAATTTGCCATCTATACAATTCCTGAAGCTAAATGAAATTCTTTCAAGTGTTAAAGAAAACTTTAAAACGTAAATGTATATTTTGTATATTTTATTGTTTTCTTTGTTTATATAGTACATATCAACAGAACATTGTACTGCGCTCTTTTAGTCAATCTATTTGCTGAATAATTAATGACTGAACACAGTAAGTTTTATCTGATATATTGTACAGGACAGCACAACACAGATGCAAAACACAGCTGTTGGATATCTAGGGGATGCTCAGGGCTCTCTCCACCACCACCTTCACCATTTTCAAAGTTCGAAGAAAAACAATCACGCTCAAGTAGATAAGAATCACCTATCACCATGTTTTGCGAGAGAGTGTCCTATCACTTAATCATCAAGTTCTCCCCCAGTTCAGCTTTGCATCCCCCATTACCCCGCCCCCATTTCAAGATTACTAGATAGGCCACTGTGTTGTAATATTTCAGAATACATGATGGAATATGGGAGGTTAACTCAAGAAGCAATGAAATGCAAATGTTTGCTTATTTACATGTTTCTCAAAATATTTATTTTGCATCTGCATATTTACACGTTCTCATCAAAGATACTTTTACATATATCAACCAAAATGTAATACCGTATTCACAATTGAACGATTCTCTAATTGATTGTAGATCCTGCTAAAGGTACGTTTGTTTGTAGGATCTATTAAAAATTACCATTCCCTGATAGTTTTAAGACCAGAATCTTTTCAGAAATTGAGAAACTCCTGTTTGACCATGTGCCTCTAATTAACATATTCATTATTATTTCCTCCAATGGGAAAGTGGTTTCTGTGACTATTCCTAACAAATGTATTGTCAGGTAAAATATCTTCAACTGAATACCACATTATCACATCTATGAAACTCACCATTTCCTGATAACTCTAGACAAGATGCTTCTCGGAATTTGGGAAAATTCCTGTTGGACCACGTCCCTCTAACATATTTATTATTTATTCCTCCAATGGGAAATCAGTTAAGTAAAATAAATCTACACAGTTGAATTTCAGTGAAATAAAAATATACAGAAAATATAAATCAATTCAACATGCACAGGTTGGTATCAACAGGCTACTATCTGGAACCCTACTTCTTGTGCATTTTAGATTTAAACAACTAAACTTATGACTAAACTGAAAGAATGCAGAATGACAAGCCATACATCCATGACCTAAATTTTGAATCTATTCTATTTTCTAGGGCATGATATATAAACTAAGGTGAGGTACAGGGGGAGATCCAGGTTGTCTCGGACTCGGCGAGAAGAAGGGAGGGAGGAGACAATGGCATTAAATGAAACTTATGATCTGAGGAAATGGTTTGTAGTTTTGGAGGGTTGTCCACTGCCCTATAGTAGGATACAGAGTTTTGGAGTTAAAGGCATTTTATCACTTATCTAAAGGATTTCATTATACTGCAAATTCTTTAGGCTGCTACCAGAAGGGTATGTACCCCTTTCATAATTCCTGGATCTGCCACTGGGAACTAATGTGAATTTAAGGTTCCCCACCTTAAACGTGTACTGTAGTTGGAATGGGCACTATCAAATAATGATATATAGTATAAAATATATAAACACTTCACAACATTTTTGCCCAAAATATAACTTTAAATGTAATAAAGAAAATAAATAATACTGTACTCTATTTATAAGTGAAGGAAAAATAATTCTAACAAAGAAAAAAATTGACCTAGAATTTATTATTAAATATTAAAGCACAAAATGTATTTATAAAAAATACAAATTCAATTAATACGCCTACAGTATTTGTTTAGTTACTTTTTACAGAAAGGTCACTGACAGTGACAGATTACTTGTCAGCAATACAGTAGAGCAAATACTTAACACATTTGCAGCCATACAGTGCGACAAATTTCTTACCAAAATTTGCCTCAGCAAAGAAGTATTCCCCAGTTGCACATAATAAAACAAACATCTAAAACATATTTTAGATTATTACGTATCAGATTAAGATTTTGCTCAAGTGTTCTTTTGCAGTTGTGGCCCATTGGATTGGATTGGATTTATTCGGTGTAAACACCAAGGATAGCCCACGAAAGTCTAGAAGAAGACTTGTTTCCAGTGGGGTCCTTCTAGTGGTGATTTTCCGAAGAGTGTACTGTGTTCTTTAACGCGCACATGGGCCATAAATGCACATGGGACCAACGGCTTAAACGTCTCATCCGAAAGACGGTGCTCTATGTAACTTGTATTTCAGCCCTCTAGCTGAAACACAAGGAGAAGCAGCGATAGGAATTGAACAGGGGACCTAGAGATCTCCACGGTTCAGCGCACACACAGTGGCTACCACCAGATTAGCTGACTGAGCTAAGCTGCTCTCTTCCAAGCAAACCCATGATCATCATAATATACAAAAGACAAAAGAATAGTTTTTGGGTGGGAGACTCGCTCCTAGACAATCTGCAAAACACTGTACAATTATTCTCGTTCATGGCAGTAAATGAGCCAAGATATTATTTTGCAATATTTTAAAATCTTTAATATGTATGATCTTCAGTTTAAATGAACGGTTAATAGTTTATTATGTAATGAAAAAAAAAAAAAAAGGAACCATTTTTATAAAAATAAATTAAATAATAAATACAGTAATGCATTTGGCAAATAACTAGTAAATATCTTTTCCAAAACCAGATAAACCTAAAAAAGTCTTTAGTTACTTTAAAAGAAACTTGGAAACTTGGTTACCAGTGTTAACATTTAAAAATGTGTACTGCTCAGGTTAACCTGGTTGCTCACTGCATTGTATGACGAATCAACTAAGCTCACTGTATGCGCTCGACAGTGGGACGCCATCTGCAGATTGTCAGTGGCCATCTGGGCTGATATTCATAAAAAAGGATGTGGTGCGCACACATCATGGCACTGCGTTCTCCATAATTTCATGTTGGCCGACGACCGTCGTGAGCAGTGAGTTCCCAGCTATAAGCAGGGAGAGATATTTAATCTGATAGCGAATCAAGACTACATAGGTCTGGGTTCGCAATCGAATTATAGTTCTCTGTCATTGAACCAAGACTACATACATCTTCAGCGGATGATACCGATTGAAAACCATCTTCAGTGTCATGTCCAAAATCACCAATATTTATTAAATCTTCTGGCGTTACACCTGAAAAAGTGAAAAAATGACTACTAATCATTAACAACTATCATATAAATAGCAAATTATTAATCAAAAACTAAATTAGTTTTAAGGAATAAGAAATTGTTTATGTCCAGGTCTGTTACAAGTAGGAGTTTCTGTAGTTTGCCTGAATACATTTTATGAGTAAAAACTCTATGCACACTATCTAACATTAGGCAACAGATAAAGGCGATATGCCCGTACTTAGGGTACGTTCAAACCTGAAAGATATGGCAGGCATATCTAACGCCGGGCGTATGTTAATCTGTGGTGTAACTAGCGAGATGTCTAGACTGAGCGAACAATGAAAGCTAGCGTAAGTATATTCGTGCAAAATATTTGTATTCGTAATTGTGCATTTTATTTCCTGTTTACATCTAGGCTTATTGTGATTGGTCAAATCCTGGCCAAGTTCAAAACCACTGATGAATGACTGTCATAACTCAGTGGTGTATGCTAATCTGGGGTGTGTTGGAGAATTAGCGTACATCAGTGATTGCGAGATAACACTGGCCTTGGCTATGCCACGCACAAGTTCACACCACTCGATTAATGTTACACTAGCGCAAGTCGTTGTGTTTGAACATAGCCTAAGGTGTAATATGACATCTTTATGCCTATATATGAACATCACATTTTAAACTAGCAACACCCTTCCTTCGCATCAAAAACCATTCAAATTAGAAGATAAAACAGAAAATATGTATACATACCTAAGGAACGTAACCTTTTCTTGAGAAGGTTATTCTGTTCGATCAGTATTGATTTTGTGCGTATCAATACAGAAGCCTCATCTCTCACAGTCTGAATCTCCTTGATAGCCTGCAAGAATCATTCATAGATTTATTATTTATTGTATTATCTCTGTTCACACTATCACGTTTTCTTTGACAAAAAAACTGTTAAAAAAAGTGCATCATCTTCAAAAAAGACTTTTAAGTTGTCCAGAATATCAAATTTTCTTTAACAAAAAAAATTGTTACTTATCGTCGCTCACATCACGAACTAACACAATCAAAGTAGATTGTGTTAGTTCGTGAAATCACAGTAGCGCGTCAAAACGAGCGTGTATTGGCAATTTCGTATTCTTTACCACACAAAAAGTCCTTAACAAAAACAGCGCGTATTTTGACGCGCTTTTTTGATTTCACGAACTAACACAGTCTACTTTGATTGTGTTAGTTCGTGATGTGAGCGACAATATATGGTCATGATGTGATGTCATCATGACCATATTTAGGCATGTCACATGTTTTTGTCAATTAAAATTTGATTGTCAGTACAGGTAATTGATGACAATAAAGATTACGCCGATAACAAAGTCAAGTAAACCATAAAAATGGACAAGAGTGCTGAAATGATTTTTTGATTAAACATTGAGCTGCACTGCCATGTGATATCTAACAACCATGGTTAGCTCTAATTGAAATATATTGGGATAAAAACGATCACTATTCCTTGGTCTAAGGATGTTTTATGTTGAATTACTGGTTTAAGATTTTTTTTTCCCCCTCTGACTTAACAATTATGTATTAGTTTTTGTGGATTTTCAACTCAAATGTTTTTGTAGTTACAAAACATCATTTTTGTAATGATGTCAATAGCACAAATCCATTCACATTTTGGAGGTTTGCAATTAGGAGATGTCACTGTAGTTAATGAAGACTTATTACACATGTTTTTAAATAATAATATTATTATTATTAATACTATCTTTATAATAGTTTAAGGCTTCATACCTTTGTAAGAATATCAATTTTAGATGAATGGCTTGGGTTTGTAAACAATACATCCCTTAGAGCTCGAAACCTTGTGGATTGATCTTGTCGTCGCCTACGTTCTTTAATGTTATGCACAAGCTGCAAAAGAAATGATAAATTATTTAGTTCTACATTATATATCAAATAACCACTGAAAACATACAAAATTGAAGAAACTGATTTGTCTCGAAAAAATTGTAAAGAAAGTACTAGTGTAGACAACTACAGTACCAAATTTGAGAATCAATTACTTGATAGTCATAT
>NW_022753229.1:140361-159130 GCF_011630105.1 Anneissia japonica
GGTCTGTATTAAGCCCAGTGAACATATTTTAATGATTTACTGTATATCAATTTTTTAAATGATTATACAGCAAATGGATAACATAGTTTCATCATTTAACTAGTCTCATTCAGAACGATGTTCCATGCCAAAACTACGGTATCATTGTCGGTGTCACACTCAATATTGATCCACAAAATATTGATTGATAACTTACTCTTCCTGGTTGCTGTTCCTCATTTTCCAAGCAGGCAACCACCGACTCTGTAAACTGAGGTTCACCAAGAAACTGGCTAATGTCATGAAATGTTCCTTTGACAGCACCTTTCTTGCGCCTCTCTGCCGGAGATGAGGATGGTGGGTGTAGAGTCTTTGAAGCAAGGTCACATATAAGATTTCTTGATGGAGGTTTCCATGATGCAGCATTAGACTTTCCTTTCTTGGGTTTCTCTGTTACGTGGTAGTCCGACATATTGCTTGTTGCCTCAATGTCCTGGACCTCATAGTTCCCCTCAACATCAATAAATTCATCTTCGTAAGCGGCATTTTCCTTAAACGGAGCCACATCAATCCCCAACTCCTCATCTGTTATTCGCCATTCATCTACAATAGATGGCTGCTGCCTATTTGTAAATTTCTTGTACCCTTTTGAACGTCCCTGTTTCTGTTCAAACTGATCTTCAGCAACAAGTCTCTGCAACTGTTGGTCAAGAGTTCCTTGCTGAACTCCAAGGTCCTTACGTTTGCGTTTTGACGTTGTCCTAGGGGTTTCAATATATGGCACTTTAGCATATATCATATCCATCTCGGATTGTTGTTTATTGGATTTCATGCTGGTAGCACCAACTTCTATTTGCTGCTTAGAGTCCTTCACCAAGTTCTTCTTAACAGTGCGACGCACTTTGGATTTATCATTTTTTGAAGGGTCTGGCTCGGATTGAGATAGTAATTTCCATGACTGTACACGTGGTCTTCCACTCCTCCTCACATTTAAAAATTTATCTTCAAGACATTTTTGTTCTTCAGAACAATCTTCAATTGTAGATTTTTTGGAAACTGAAAGTTCACAATTCAAATCATATACATCTGGCAGAACATCTATACACTGTTTATGACCATCAAAATAATAATCATCATTTCCACTAGAATCATCTAAAACAGATTTGTCTGTTAATTTCTTATCATTATCAATAATTAATTCTTCAGATAATATGGGATGGTGAAAATTGTCATTGGGTAACACTTTAATGTCTTTTCCTGGGTGCATGGGAAGAACTTTTGATGCATTTATATCAAGTCTATCTACACTATCATCCTTTCCTAGCTCTTCAGATTCATCTTTATTACTTCTATTATTGGACACAGGTTCAGAAAAATTGGAATTTTCTTCAAATTTCACATTTGTTGTCTTAGGCGAGTCCTCAAACTCTTCATTTGCATCTTTATTAGTAACATCTTTCTGCTCTTCCTCAGTTACAATGCTTAATTCATTTCTAGCAGTGGATGTTGTTCCTGAATCATTGCACATCTGTCCATTTATGATCTTGTGCCATTGTTCATAAGTTTCTCTGATACTTTTAGCCAACAAGTCTTCAGTTTCTTCTGGTGACTCTGACTCATGTAAGTCATTTTCACATGGTTTGTCAAAAGTAGTCAAGTTCACTCCATCATTACTGTACTTATGGTCTCCATTAAATTCCTTGTTACCATCTCCAGTTTGAGCATCTTGCATGCTATCTATGTTTGCCTCACTGGAAGTATGAAGATTTTCCATGCCATTCATCTCTGACCCATCAGATATTTTAGAAACTTCCTTGACCATCGCTTCATCAAACATTGAAGGATCAGCCTTGCCTTCCATTCTTGGCCCATCAGCAGTTTGTAGGTCTTCTATGCTTTCCATCTCTGCCTCATCCATGCTTTTCCCCTCCAAATGATCTACTCTTTCAGTACCCTCCATAGCATCCACTTCCAACTGACCATCAATTTCACCAGCTCTTACCGTATCCTCTAGACCATCTACCTCAGATTCATCAGCAACTTTAGAACCTTCAATACAATCCATTTGTGACTCCTCAGCCATTAGCGGATCCACAATGTCATCTATATCAGAGTCATTAGCAGTATGGATATCCTTGATGCTATATATCTCTGAGTCAACACCTGCTTGAGGATCCTCTTTGCCATCCATCTCCATTTCATTAGAATGTTGGGGATCTGATTTCCCATCCATTGCTGCCTCATCAGCAAATAGACGTTCATTGCCATCCATGTCAATTCTGTCCTCCTTGCTCTCACCCTCCACCTCAACAGCATGTTGGAAATCCATTTTGAAATCCACATCCACCTCATCAGCCATCTGTGTATCTCTTTTGTCGTCTACCATCATTTCTTCACAACTTTTCAAGGGGTTTGAATAGTCCTGTACATCAACATCATCTTCATCAACTTTATGTTCACTTTTCTGGGTTTCAGAATTGTTTGAAGAAGATATTTCTGGCACATTAGTTTGGTCAGTCTCATTTATACTAGTCTTTGCTAGATGGCTTTGCATTCTTTGCAAAGCAAGCTTGGGTAATTCACTTATATATTTGCTTTTAGTGTCTTTCTCATGGACCTTGTTGTTATAGTCTTTGCTAATAGTGGAATGCTCTATTTTTTTAGAGGTTGATTCTGATGTGGTACTAATAGACTCCTTATCTTGTTTATTTACAGACTTTACAACAACACTAGCAAATCCAGATCGTTTAGCCGTACAATCTTCATTTTTATTGATGTTTGCTAGATCTTTTATTTCTTCCACAGGTGATATGCAATCATGAACTTTTGGAACGTTCTTAGCTTTATTGTTAAATACAGCTATTATCTTGCAGTCATCATCATCAGTCTCATCTTTGGTGTAGGAATCAGTTACTGGTTTCTTTGTATCAAAAGTTTTTTTCTCTACAGTCTTTGTAAGTTTGATTGGTAATTTTGGTATGAATACCCACACGGTAACAGTTTTTACGTTATGCTTTCCACTCATAGCGTTACCTGGTTTCAGGTGAACTGTTCGCGTTTTTTCACTGTAGTAAAGGAACAAAGTAAAACCAGCTGCTTTGGTAGATATGGTTTCATCCAAAGTACTTTGTAAAATAACACTGACTATAGCAGACTTATGTGGCAGCCAATCTTCATTGGAATTAATATCAATGAGGACAGGATGTGCTTTGTCCCTTGAGGTTTTATTCACCACTAACAAAGAGGTTGTTTCCCAAGCCTTGTCACTGAATCTGGATCTCACACGGACAACTTTATCAATACACATCAGGGCTTTATTTGCAGACTTACTATTACCTGTGAAGTTAGCAACTTTTTTGTGAGGCAACCTTGTTGCTGATGGAAGTTCCACAATATCAGAACTTGTTTTTCCTAAGGTTTGCTTGACTTTTACTTTTATTCTTTCAATGGGCAAAGATACCCCAGAAGATGGAGTGCTGGCAGTGTCTGTTACATTCGTGGTAGTACTTGTGCTGTTACTTTTTGTATTCTCGGTTTCCTCTTCAGTCAAGTCAATGAACACCGGTTTCTGTAGTGGTGTACTTTTGCTTGAACGAATGTTTGCAGGGCCACCAGGTTTTAACAAATCTTGACTGGATCTTTTGTCTGTCAGTTCCTTATTATATTCATTTACATCATCTGCATGCTGTTTTCCTTTGGTATCAGATTTTTGTACTGATGGTCGAGTATCAGTCTGATGAAGACAAACAAAATATTTCATTAGATTTGTGAATTTCATCAGAGAATATCATACAAAAAAAAAATCAGCTGCAATTAATTTAAAATACACATTTTCAGCTCTTTGCTGTTACTGTAGGTCTTTGAAGATAAAGGAATCTTTCTAGTGAAATTGTGGCCTCATTTACAATATTAGGATCATACTTGCATTCTCAAAATTTCAGACAGTACAATATAAAAAAATTACCCATTTACTCACCACTATATTTTTTCCATCCAAACTTTCAGTTGCCATTGAACCACAAACTTTGTCAGTTGGGATCTCTGTTGCAATGCTTGACTGAATGGAGACAGGTATGTGTATATCATTTGGTAATATTTTCCTCTGGCTCAGATCAGCATGTTTTATATTTGGAATGATGTTTTTACCCTTTGGTATCAATTTTCTCTGCCCAGGACGAGCATTATTTTGTGTATTTGGATCAAAAACAGGCACAGAAATCGGTTGTTGATTATGTTCACCTACTTTCTGATCATTTACAGTTTTATTAGATGATGGAAGTGCATCCCCTGAAGAAGTACTTGCTGGATTGATACAAGGCACAGAAATCTCTTGAGGATTATTGTGACCTGCTTTATCGTCACTTAGAGGTTTAAAAGATGAGAGAGCTGCCTCACTGGTAGAAGTAATTACTGGTTTTGTAGCAGACACAGAACTCTGTTGAGGAATGTTCTGACCAATTCTATTGTCATTCACAGTCTTAACAGATGGCGAAGCTGCCTCAAAGACAGAAGTACTAGTAGATGGCCCAGTGAGTACTGTTGTGACATATCCAACACTTGTATTTGTATTCATCTTTTGCATTGGTGCCAACAATGAATTGGTGAACTGAAATTGTTTGATACTATCTGTATTACTGGTAGGTATTTGTTTATTTTGTTTAGGTTTACTTCTTTTCTTCTTTTTTGGTGTGCCTGTCGATTTTGCTTGTACAGGTAGGTTTTGTTCAGGGACTGGTGTAGGTACAGCAATAAGTGGTGCAAGCATGAAACCTTGGACTTTATCTTGTGAAACAACAAGTGAAGAAGTTACTGTGTTTTGACTTTCAAGTTTTTTTGCTTGAGCAAGCTTTTCTGATGCAGTTTTCGGTTCTTTCCTCATTTGAGCTGGCACAGCAACAAGGTGACTGGATCCATTCTCCTGAGGAATTCGGTAGACAATGACAGGAACTGTCTCCTGTTTTTGTTGATTTTCCTTAAGGCTGTCATGGGCATGGTATCCTCGGTTTACACATGAGCAATGTTTTTTTCTTGGCCTACTTATGTATGTCCGTGTCCTTGCACATGTTTCATAGCGTGTTAAGTTAGATGAACTGTTCTGAGACAGAATGATCTCAAATTTATTACTAGAATCTTTAGTGCCAAGAGAAGTTACCTGTTGTCCTGATTCTCCTTGGAATGTATACATTGGGTGGCCTTGGCCTGATTTTATTGAGGTTGATTCTTGGAAGTCACAGGTGCAACCAAACATACAATTTACCTTTCTACAGTGAGATATACCGGTTTCAACTTTTTTACTTCCATCAATGCTTCTGCATAGGCAACCAAGTTTACAGTAGTCTTTACCGCAGTCCGGAAGTGCTTGATTGTCCAAATTTGATTTGTGTACATCAAAGCCATGGATATCATCATCATTATTCAAATCATCAGAGAAATGTTCATCTAAATCCTGCATCAAACCAAAGTCAGAACTCTCGGATGCAGTATCAACTGGTGATGTACAAGTAACTTGTTGAAGGAGTTCCTGTTGCATGCGGTCCATGGAGTCTACAGAATCATCACTATCCTCATGGCAAACTTTTTTGGGAACAGCTTTTGTTTTCTTTTTTACCTTCTTCGTCTTTTTCTTGGAACCCAATTTCTGATGTGTTGGCTTGCTCTTGAAAGTCTCACCACAATCTGCAGTTGATGGATAAACAAGTGAATCACACTGAGATGGTGGTTCTGTTTTTGAGAATTGATTATTTTTATTTCTTCTCTTCAATACCATGTCAAGGGTTCGCACATAACTCTGCGGCTTGTCTGGCTGAAAGTAAGAAACTGGCTTTATTGTAAGGGTAGAATCTGTTAAAATAGAACTTCTATTTTGTAGTTTATCAAGATATTCATCAAGTTCCTTGCTTACAAACGCAGAAGTCTTGGATGTGACTGGCAGCTCAAATGGTTTAAAAGGTTTGCTCTCAGACTCTGGTAGTCTCCATTTATCAGGATCTGCTGTCAATGAAGGGTGGTGTATAGATGTTGGGTCATTTTCCTCACTAAAGTCATTGTCAGGAGGCTTTGATTGATTTTTAACTGGTAACTGTTTAGATGATAATACATCTACATTAGAAACTTTCTTGTGTTTGAATGACTTTGATGACTTTTTTCTACAAGTTGATTTAGCCTTACTATTAGCTGGAGGTACAATTTGGTTCAAATTTGTTAACTTTGGTGGATCTAAATTCACACCCAGTTCAGCTAGGTTATAGCGTTTAGCTGGTGACTGGCTAAGGCGAGTTATTCCTGCTTTCTTCAGGTCTGGATGTATAGTTTGGTGGTGCTTCTTCTTACTCAGTTCCTCACAGAGCATACGTTCATATAGCAATATTTTATTGTTGATGCCTCTGAAACCATGGTTGACACCTGCACCTCGTTTTGCTTTCTTTTTCTTTTGCTTTTGTTTTGATTTAGATGAATTGGTTTTGAAATGCGAGATGTCTTCAAGTAAGTCTTTATGTTTATTTCTTGGTTGCTGAGTCTGTTTCTCAATTTCAACATGTGCTTCCAGCGAGTCTTGAGTACAAAAAGAAATGAACATTATATCATCAATTTCATCAAAATCTGGAACATAATCTTCACTGCTATTATTTCTAGTAAAAAGTCTTCCTGTTCCATAGGACTGGATGTTATTATAGTCATAATTACTTGTATCCATTATCTCATTTAGTTCACTTGTAGAGCAACCACCAATATTGTAGCTTTTATCGGCCATTGTTATTCCTTGTGGGAGATCTATTGGTTCCAACTTCACAGAAACATTGTTTAAAACGACAGGAACTGTTTCAACTGACTTCGGGTTAGAACTGTCTGATGAAAAATTGACATTTTTGGAAGTACCAGGGCCAGTTTGTTCTTTGTACAAGTCTGGATATTTATCTTTAAATTCCTTTAAAGTTGAATAAGTCACACGCTTCCTTTTCCCGACATTAATTTTTTTCTCACATGCAGATAGAATTGGTTTCACATCAACATCACAGTGTTCTGTTTGCATTTCCTGATCTGTGTTGAACACATCAAAAATATTTCTAATTGAAGAATCCTCAGAGTAATCAATTTCAGTTTGCTCTGTCTGTTCCAATTTTATTTTGGGGATTTGAGGTAAACATATTTTGCGGAATTTAGTGAATGTTGCCTTTTTTATGTCATTTATTTTTATATTACAGCCACTATTACTGCTCATGCTTTGTACTGCATCATCCATTGGCAATGGCTCCAAACATACAAATGGCGATCTCTGCAAACGTGGCAGAGGAGGTATACAGTCTATGTCAAGATGAGGTGTGGTGTTATCACTAACTGAAGCAAAGATATTTCTTTCAGAATTATTGTCATCTAATTTCTCTAGTTTGATGGCTATCCTATGTGATTTATTCTGGATTAAATCCTTTGAAAATGACTCAATATGTGAATATTCTGGCAAGAGATCTCCATCAGAACCTTGCTGGGTGATTTCAACATGATTAATGCCCTCACATTGAGCTTCATTAACTTCTTGTTTTAACTGGAAAGATTCAACATGTGGATTTTCTTTCAGATAATCTGTAGAAAACAGATTTGGTCTTTGATCAGATAGTGATAAGTTTGTATCTGCATCAAAGTCGGTGCTGCTTTTTTCAAACACATTTTCTACTTCATCAATCTGCTCAGTAGTAGCCATTGCTGTACTATGCTCAGAGACTACACCAACTGTTGGAAGAGCAATCTCCCCATTGACATCCACAACAGCTACAATATCTGATGAGCAGTATGGATCATGCTGAGGTATCACATTGTTCCTCTGATGGTTTGTCTTTTCTGCAATGTTGTCCATTACCCCACTTTTCCCCTTTTCAGCTCGATCTCTACACTCATGGATTAATTTTGTATCAGAGCTGGCATCAGGATGTCCAGAAATCCTGGAAGTAGTAGTAGTAACTAAATCATCCGACAAGCTTGCTGGTGAATCAATTCCGACTTTGTTGTTTGCATGTGCTTTGTCTGTAAATATCCCCTGACGAGGATGCTCATCATCACAATGATTCATTGTTTCATCTTTAAATTCAGTTTCTGCTACACTATTTTTGTGGGTTGATTTACAGATGGGCAAATCTACCACTCAACTCACCCTCCAACCTAAGGCATTCAGGACCATGTGACGGCAAAGCGTTTGCATTTAACACTGGCAGCCCATCAGAAGACATTTTCTTGTAACTAACATTTTTATCTGAAATTCATAAAATGTAAACAATTTTAAATCTTCTACTGATACCTAAATAAGATACAATCATAGAATTTGTGTTTTTAAGTTATATTTATAGTCAAATTGCCATAGTTGGCTAAACATAATAAACTTGTGTATATGCTGAATGTTCCTGGAACAATTAAGCCTCAAGCTTTAGGACCAGTTGGATATCAAGAAAATATTCATGGAACTTTCACTGGTAGAAGATGAAAGCAGATCTAAACAAGCGAGCCAAATGGCTGAGCGGTTAAGGCAGGGGCACCGTGATCATAGCCAACAATATCGGCACAAGTTCGCGGCTGGCTCGTTCCTATAGTTCTGGTGGTGGAACAAGTCTTCTCGGATAAGGACTATAAACCGTAGGCCTATTGTACACAAATGCCCATGTGCACTTTAAAGAACCCAGTACATCTTTCGGGATGAGTAGGGGTGTACTGGTTCACTCGGCCCCTGTCGTGGACAGATGAAAGTGCGCCGGTTTACTGGCTGAGGAGGACATGAAGTGACCCTCAGGGAGGAGAAAGTTATTGAAAAGTGCAATCATCTAGTCCCGAGCACATAGAGACCTCGTTTATTTGTGCTATATAAATCCATCTAATATTATTATTATCTAGATGAATTGGCATTGAAGTACAATAAGCCAATTCGTAGTTCCAATTGCACGTCCGCATTGCAGGTCAATCAACAAAAACAATCATTTAACACACACAGCATAGGCCTCCAAATAGGCATGGTCTTTTGGAATCGGTAACAGTTCTTCATTACATAAATATTATATCTATCTATATGCATCACAGTTTACGTTAGTATTTTCAGACAATTCCAAAGGCCGACATAAGTCTTAGGCCTAGCTACGCCTACCCTATGTTGTGCGTGTCTATCGAAAACTACAAAATGACTTATCTATCAAGACAAAAATGAAAACACTAGATATTGAGGTTAATAAAAAACCTGAAAACTTAAAAATGTGTAACAATTACTTATACGGAATCCTATATTTTTTCGCATAGATCTATTATTGGCTAGTTATTTAATATAATTTGTGAACATCTCTATATTAGACCATTTACAGTCTAAAACCAACCACTAAATTAAATGAAAAAAACCAGTTTCGAATTCATTGATTCTTCCGTTAAAACACAACTAATGTTGTTTGAAGGTTTGCATGGCAAAGTATAATATATAATTAATGCTTGCGGTACACCACGTAGATAGTTCTGAAAAGAACTGTTGGTTGAGAATATCTCGACATTTCGGTTGACTTGCTTCAACCGTCTTCAGGAGAATAATATCTGCAGAGATCTCAAACAGGGAAATAGTTATATGTTTGAGTGATGAGACTTGCTGCTGATTGGTTGAAAACTAAACAAAGGCTGAGCCTACCAGTGAAAAGCTATACAAAAGCTAAAATTCACGGTCTGAATAGAAGGGCGTGGCGTGGCTAATGTTGACATTAAATTATTGATTTTACAAACTATCTATGATGATATCAAGGAATGAATAACCATCCATCCATTTTTAAAAACAATAAAACACTACAGGTACTTTGTTTTTATTAACAATAAAAATAATGAATTAAGAGACGCTTACTATATAATTTCAAAACAAAATTTAATGACAAGAAAGATCGACGTTTCGGGTCCATCATGGAACCATTCTCAAGATCAAATAAATTGAAAAAAACTAAAAACAAAAATACCAAGCAGTGACAGGAAGTAATTAATTTACATATCAATAGGGCCTACTGTGTGGAGCCGTTAGTGGAGCTAAGCAATAATTAGCCCTTTTTAGCAAATTAACTAGATAAACAGTTTGGCTTTGACTGAATCAGTTTGTTTGTGTGTAGGTTCCAGTTCTTTGATCCAAAGCATTTCTTTGATTAAGCAATCAAACTTGGATTTGCACTTAGATAAAACCTTGAAATAATTAACAGTTTCAGTAGCACTAATATCATGATCTTTTAAATGTTGTCCTATGTTACCTTTACTGTGCTCATCAATGCGTTGATAAAGGTGTCGACAAGTGTAGCCGACATAGCTTGCATCGCACAAGCCACATTGAAATTTATAAACAAGGCATTGTTCATTAACAATCTTAGGTTTACTTTCTTTCGATTTCAAGATTTCACCTATCTTCCTGCTTGTGAATACGGGCATAATTTCATTATTAATCTTAAAGCTAAGCTGTTTAAGTTGTTTAGATCATAGAGAAAATAGAACAGATTTCTCTATGTTTAGATACGGTGTTGGAACAAGTTTGATCTTTAAATGGTAGAACAATTCTGATGGGTTATATGATTAAATTATGATATATATTGTACAACTGAGTTTTCTAAGGCACAAAAAGCATATTTGACGATTGAAAAACATGAGAATGGTTAATGAGATACAGATTTTTGAATATTTAAAGACAGGGGTAGGGCTGAGGGGGTGGGGAATGGGGCGTAACCACCCTTTTTCCACAATTTTCTCCAAAGTGTAAATATTCAAAAAATCTGTATCTCATTAACCGTTCCCAAATTTTTTGCCACATAGGCTTCTTGTGTCTTTGAAAAATCAGTTATACAACAAATCATAATTTTTTTCCTCTGGAGCCTGACTTTAAGGTTCACCCCTATTAAAGAAACACTTTTTTTGGTCCCAAAGAAATCTCCTTAACAGGGGTTCAACTTCAAAAACAATGTATATTTAATTTAAATATATATCTTTTATAAATATCTATTTAGGATCAAGTCTATATGATGACCCTTTATTGACCTATATATGATGACCCTTTATTGACCTATATATGATGACCCTTTATTGACCTATATGATGACCTTTTATTGACCTACATGACCACCCTTTATTGACCTACATGATGACTCTTTATTGGTGAAGTACTAAAAAGCCAGGATAAGATCTGTAGTCTATTTAAAATAATTTTTAAATTCATAAACATGCCTTGTATTGTAGTAATTGCTTCAGAAATATGCCAACAGGGGGGGGGCGCCAACAATTCCAACAGGGGTGTCTGAAGCAAGGAATTGACACGAGCCTTGGTGAGTCGGCCATGGTCCTCTGAAAGAATTCCCTAGTGGTTGATTTCATGGGGTGAATTTTTATGGCTTGCTGTACTGTAGTATGGCCCACAACTGTGCTTTGTTCGACGTACCACAATATTAGGAACTAACAAAAGATAGACAAATTAATTTTTTTTATATTTTTGTTCGAAAACAGGGGTCCAAGCTTGTCTGACAGGTGGAATTTTCCCTCTCTGACAGACCCCCCCCAACCCCGCTGGCATTGCCACTGACGCCTTGTTCCCAAAGTTATAATTAGTTAAAATCAATAATACTAATTAGACTAATTGATTAATTTAAATTATTTACATTGTGAAATATATACATAATTATAATTATTTAATATTATGCATTTCAATACGACTATATTGTAGAGTATATACAGGTGTGTAAGCCTACAAAAAGCTTGCAAGTCAAATTAGTGTTCGCTGTATGCATTAAATTTATATTCATCATAGTTGCTTGTACTGCAATTGAGAATCATGGACTGCACACATTTATGGCATGCACTTTTATGGCTCAATGATCACTTGAGAAATTGTTTTAAAAAAAAATAGTTTAGGACCCGGGATCAATCACAAAAGGGGAATTGAATGTCAAATTAGCAGCTACCATAACAAGTGGCAAGTATAGTCTACATCCAATGAAGCAAAATCATCTAAAGTCTACCGTAAAACATGAGACTCCTGGAAATTCGCACGATCTTTCATACATGTACAGAGTACATAAAAATCTCCCAGAAACTAACCCGTCTCCCATAAATTCATGTTTTCATGTTCTTACTAATGTAGTAACTGTTTCTCGAAAGTTAGCGACCATGGTATATCACTATGCGCAAAAATTAAATGCATAAACCAGATCTCCCAGAAGTTGATTAAACTTTAACTTGGGACAGCTGGGCCTAGACTACGATATCAAACTATCCTAGCACTGCACCTACCTGTACATGACCTAGGCCTACAGAACTAGTAGTAGCCTGCTAGACTACTACAAACAGCACAACAAAGGCCTAGGCCTAGGCTAGGCCTACAAACAGAACAGTATTGGTACAGTGTGTGAAATGAATTTTGGAAACACAAGTATATACTATACTGAATATTATTACAAAGATAGGCACAATAAAATTATGATTAAATTTGTCCATGTCTAGATAAAATTTCCACCAATTAGCTGGACACGCCTAGAAAATGACGATTTCAAATGTAGGCGTCGTTTTAAATTAAAATTTAAGTTCAAGCATGCTTCATATTAAAATAATTATATTTACTGTTATGTTTAATTCTTTTTTTTTAAATATTGATATGATCGCCGTTTCATAGTAGGCCTACGTTTTATGGGCATTAAAAAAAGCACAAAAAAGGCAAAAAAAAAAAAAAAGAAACGTAAAATGATTACCCTCGAAGGTTTCTTGTTGACTGTTGTTACTTTCTTGCACTCACATTAATACATGACAAAACACCACAATTAAAAAAAAATCTATGTTGCCATATACACAATTGGGTTACATAAAAAAAATTATCTTTACATTAACTTTTATACTAGAGACCGCAGTCAACAAAAGCTTGATTGGCAGGCCGGAATGACGCAATTCAGTTGATACTGGTGTTGGTTACATTGTCTTAAGGAGCAGCACAGCTGCCCTCTGACATTTTTCTCAGACGTTGACATTGAGATCCAGAACTATAACACATCGACCTGATCGAGAATGTGCAACGTAGATCTACTAGGAGTACTTGTTCCTGGTTGAAGGGTTTTGAAGTTCTGATAGGCTCCGTACATTAAATTTACCTACTCTGAAGTACGGTACAGAAGATAGAAGCGATATGATTGAGACATTTAAAATTCTAAATAATTTATATGATAGTTTTGTCTCTAGTTTTTTTTTTTTTTACAATTTAATGTTTTAGACAGAACTCGTGGACACTCTCTTAACTGCTAAAGCAACTTTCTCGTGTGGACTTAAGAAGGTTTCCGTTGGCAATCGCTAGACAATTGGAATGCACTCCCAAATGAAGTTGTAACAGCTCCCTCTCTCTATGCGTTTGAGAATAGACTAGATGAATTCTGTAAGGATCAACCAGTTAAGTTTGACCATGAAACAAGCATCGAGAATTCAAGGATCAACAAATTTTGGATCTGGACATAGAGGAAATTCATCCTGCGTCCATGGAGTACATCCTAAGTTACCTAGTATTAGTAATAACAATATATGCCATGCCACACACGAACTTATAAGTTATGCACATCTATCTTTCTTGCTTTCAAAGTAAGTCGAGTCAGTGTTTTCTTCAGAAGCATCGATTAAAAATTAACCTTTGAAATCATTGAGCATTTCAGTGTATCTTCGATCCTCCTCTTGCATAGCTGCCGTTGTCATCTACAATGGGCCCCATATATACACACTCGATAGTTATGGTTCTGTTCGAACAAACGGCTTATTGCAGTTACAATGTTATTGACCGGCTAGATAGCCATGTGTTTTGGTTTTTAAACAAAATGTCAGAATCTTCAGCAACAACCAGTGCCATCGAAACTCAAATGCCAATGATGGCATGTCGACATTACAGGATAGACTTCATTGAACACTAACAAGCAAATATCTGCTTTTGGTCTGATCATGCATAGCCTTTTATACATATGGTTCAGTGGATTAGTTCCTTGCATTTTCTTCTCTATTTGCTGGTTTTGGTTAACCTCTAGAAAAATTGTATCAATACATGTCGAATATCGCCATGCCACATCGGTAATGGTCAGTTGATGTTATTAGCGTCGAGTATTTCAAAAGAAATTGATTAAATCATATATTAAATCAAGACCTGTTGATGCCTGATTTAATGGTGAAATGGGTTTCGCCCTCGTGAGGGCTTGATTTCTCGGTATGCCTCTATCAGATCGATGAAAATCCTCACACGATATTTTCAGTTCTACTTAGGCCTATTTAAAATAGAAGATTTCCTCCTCTCTTAAGCATCCGATCTCTGGATGAATGTTTGTAACAATAGATACCCGATACAATTTTAAGATTCTGAATACGATTGCACATGGTCTCACAACTGAGTATCGGTATGCCATGGGGTAGATGAAATATTATATTATAATCAAGTCTTTATCAAAATGGGTCGTCACATATTATGCATTAGGCGGCCTACAAATTGTAAAAAAACGAATTTAGGAATCAGCCCAGGCGTTTTCAAAAAGGTCAGCAGTCAATAAATGAGAACTTTTTGACCTTACAAATAAAATAAATTATTAAGTTGTAGTTAGTCATTTTTTTCACACGTTCATGATTGACAACCAGATTTCATATCACACGTAGTTAGTTTTATTAAAATTGTAACATACATTTTCTTATAAAGTGTGGTGAGTGACTAGTTACGTTGCATTTATCAGGACATTACACGTACAATCATGAAACATGAAGACAAAACAATGTAATAATCCTGTATAATTGTTATTTATGAAAGGTTCACTATAATGCAGATATATCACGTCATTTCATTTTCGTAAATGAAAATCCGTAGCACCTAATAATTTGTCCTGATATGGGTTGCTCAAAATTGCAGTAGATGTAGAAACTTCAAACTGAACAGGTTGAGGATTTATGGTTCACTTTTCAGGACGTTCGGGCCTACTGTACTTTGAAATCCGATCGTCCCGAGAAATAGACCCGATGATCATCTTTGGGACGGGCTGTCTGTAATTCGATGTGGAATTTCAAACATACCGGAAAGGATGAAGATTTACGGGCCACTTTTCTTAGTTTTCACAATAATTTATTTGTAATCTGCCAAGTGTGAATTGTCTAGGAACAATGTAACCACAGATCCTTATGGAAAAATTGTTTGTTCTCGACTTAAGACGATTTATTTAGATGCAGTTTTTGTCTATTTCCGTACGTCCGTATATTAGGGAAAACTTACATAGCAAGTAAGCCTAAGGAATTTCCATAGTAGGCCTACTTGAGAAGTCTGATATAGGGCCTATTCAATCTCGCATCAGTTCAGTCTCATGCCGCAGCTTGCGTCACTCACTGGCACAATGAAAATGATATGCAAGGGACTTTCCCTCGTAAACAGGGGCGGATCCAGTAGGGGTATTCCCCCAACCCGTTTTGCCACAAAGTTAAAATTTCAAGGCATATATTGAAATTAGCACTCTTACTTATCTATTCTGAATATGTTGTGCCCCGATCCGCCTCTGGTAAAGTATCCAACATGATTTTACTGTGGCGATTATATTTTCAATATGTTTTATATATAAATGCTGTGTATTGTTGACAAAACAAAATTGACAAACATGACACAAATCATTTGAATATTATTACGCCCATTTTATTTAGTTTGAAAATCAGAGAAAAAGTAATAGTATATTCTGTGTAATTTCAAAAAAAAAAAAAAATTAAATATATGTTTTAAGTGATGACACATCATTGTCAACTATCCCAGGCTGGTCATGTAATTGCAAATATGGAAAAAAACAACCCAATAAATCCTCAGCAGTTTAATCACATAATCTATAATATTATTAATACCATTGTTATATATATACTGTAGTTCCATTAGAAAAGACAAATATTTTCCTATGTTCAATATTTAACACACATAGTTTTTACATGTAATTTATATACCACAATACAAGTGGACACATACAACAGTGTTTGGAAATTGGGAAGAGGTTAGCATCTATGTACAAATACCATGTTTTTTAAAGCAAAGTTTACAATTTACTATTCGTTTGTGAAGGATATTTAATTTATACACATTGAAAAATAACAGTATGTTCTAACCATCCTGTATATATAGACAGGCATCAGACTCGACACAAAATATCTTATTATACTTTGGAAGTGTATGCTCACTTCAAGCATATCTGACCAAAACAAATCTTCCAATGTCTGTTAATAAGAGCTTTCGTTTGCACAACGATGGTAGGATCTAGAACGCAATGGCGTATAAAGACATCTGCTTGTGCAGCGTTAAGTTCTCGTCTTCTAGGATGCAGATTGGGTTGATTCTACCTTGAGTAGGGAAAGCAGAAGTCATGGATGAGTGTATCCGTTCTAGAGTCGAATCCTCATGCAAATCAAAAGGTCCATAATATATTACACACACCGAGTATCTAACCATCAGACACTGCGGAGTGTAGTATGTGACAGCGTTTCTGAGCTTTACTACCTTCTACTCGCAAACCCACTGTCTGATAGGACATTTTGATTTCAGACATATCTCATCAAACAAATCTTGTGTCTTCACATGTCTGTCAGACAATGTGCTATATTTCAACAAAATCTGATCAACATCTTTGTTGAATCTGACAAATATCTAAAAGTCTATGCTCAGCCCTACTAACTTCTATCGCTTCCATAAGATTCTTTTCAAACCCATATTATATTCACTTTTTTAATTATGATTTCAATTGACCACCTAGCTACTAATAAACAAATCCACGTTGTTCAATCATTAGTGATTATTCTCTATATTTTTAATATTGGTAATCACTTTGCTATATTTATATAAAACAGCATTAATATTTGAATTATCATACATCAATTATTATTTTTTTCAAATTTTCCAAAGCTAGTTTTCCATACAATCGCTACACAGTACAGTAGCGATTGCATTACTGTTTTTGACTGCAATCATTGTACTGCGTACCTATCCCCGACGCAATTGGGAGTAGTCCTTGATTCAACGCATCAATCAGCGTTGCCATAGGAATCAGCGATAGCGTGTAGCGATTTCTATGGAAACCAGGCTTTATTTTCGGTATTATGAAGTCAGTGACAATTTTACAGAAAATATTTATCCAGAAGATAATCTTCTATCCAACCTCTATCCAACAGAACTAGAAAGAAGATAATATAACAAGTTGAAAAACCAATATTTAATTAAACATTATATTCATTATAATTTTGAAATGAAAAGTAAAACTTGTTATTTAAACATTCACCAAATTGAAGTAAATTACAGACCCAAATATAAATCTCCAGGATGACATCACCCCCAAAGAATATTATAAAGATATTTTTTTCAATTCCATTACACATGCATCTAACCAACTTGCTAGGTCTGCCTCAGTGATTTCTTTTGTCACGTAAAGATTAATAGCTTTTATTTGAAAATAACTGAACATTTACAAAATAGTTTATCTACAATAAAGGTCTATGTTAAAAAATAAAAATATTACAGACGGAGTTCATGAGGTAACTCTACTTGAATAAAGAATAAATATATTTATATATCTATTATGATAATTAAATTTATACTTATAAATATATATATATATATAAATATATATACATATATATATATATACATATGCATATATATTTATACACAGCATATATATAATACAATATATATATATATATATATAGATGTACATAAGAATATAATATATATATATATAAACATACATATATATAGTATATATATACATATATTATATATAAATGTATATATAAATATACATATTCATATATCTGATATGATATAATTCTATTCTATTTGATTTTCAAACCTAAAATGCAAAATAATTAAAACAAAATAATGCTTACACAAATATAAACTGATTTTTTGTAACAGAGAATTGAAATGGTTAGAAAAAATATTTCTTTAATTAAAAGTAAATGTACAGTATATTGTTGATTACGAGAACAAAAATATACGACAGGAATTTTATATTAATTTTCTTTCAATGCTTACCAATGGAATATACAAATACACAACTATATCATATGAGCGAATATTAAAATACTGTATTTTGATACAGTAATGGGAACAAAAATTTACAACCTAGCATTTTCTCTAAAAGGAAATATATCATTATTATTCCCTGCTCATGCTAATCACTTTTGTTATATATTTGATTGGCATAATATCAGCACCCAAATAACAGTTAAAAGCAATATCTAAAGCTCTGTCCAGATTATTAAATCTTATCTGACAAAAAACTGTTGTATGCCCATATATAGTCATGATGTGCCCATATATAGTCATGATGTGCCCATATATAGTCCTGATGTGCCTATATATGGTCATGATGTGCCCATATATAGTCATGATGTGCCTATATATGGTCATGATATGATGTCGTCATGACAATATTCAGGCATGTCACATATTTTTGTCAAATAGAATTTGATAGGCTGGACAAGGCTTAAAGCATTTAGAAACTCTTTGGTTAATGCACTACACAATGAAAAGCAACACTAGAAATTGTATGCATTTAGTGGCTACTCCTGAACTTTAAATGGAATAGTCCACATTCTTTGCATCTGAAATATTTATTGACTACCCTTGAACGTTTAATGGTATAGTCCACATTGTTAGCTTCCGAAATATATACTGTTGGTTGATGATCAGTTAGATATTTATACACTACACTATATATGGATATCCTGTAATGACTCAAAAATAGGACCAGTTTCTAATAGAAATGCGCCTCCATGGGTGTAGGCTGGCAGGGGG